>NW_013667369.1:69493-90161 GCF_000517525.1 Limulus polyphemus | reverse complement strand
TATGAATTTTAAGGTATTTAAAATAAACATTTGTGTTTCATGTTATAATTTGTAGTCATTCTGGAATGAAAAAAGCATAATTTATATTTATTTCCTAATTTTTATGATGGTTAGGTGTAGAGATACAATAGTGAAAATAAAAGATAAAAAATTTTTCTAAAAAAAAACATTTGATAATTATCTGAAGGTAATAAAAATTTCACAAGTGAAATTTGAAAATTTTCTGATGCATAAAAGTATTTTTAATCTTAAAATCAAAATTACTTTGCATGTTGGATAGTCAACATTCGAACAGAAAAATTCATGAGAAAAACATTACTTAAAAAATCTTAAAATTTAATAAAAAAAAAATTAAATTTTGCATATGAAAGCCTTGTTATCTTAACTGATAATCTGCAAAATTTCATGAAAATACACTAAGTGTATTAAAAGTTACAGCAAGAAAACTATAACAAGCACAAAATAGTTAATAGGTCAGTTCCTGGGACCGAGCCCGAAGTGAAAGAGTTAAAAAGGAAATATTTGGAAAATTCATCAGAAAACCTGAGAAACACATCATATGTCTACTGCCACATGCATCTAGAAGGTGATTCTCCTACTCAAATGGAACATTTCCAAATTCTTAAAAGAGTCATCAATGACAAAGAATTATGCTTAAAAGAAACTCTCACTATCCTCAAACTTACAAAGGAACTAAATTCAAAGAAATGTGTGAAAAATATTCACCTGTGTGTATAAGCTTAATTGGGCTTTGTCTAATAAACCTGACACAAAACAGACAATGAAAAATCATCATCTGCATATATACACCTCATTGGGGCTTTGCTCAGTGCACTTGAAAAATAAACAAAAACAATGAAGAAAAGAGAAAAAAAAATGATAAGTTATTATATTTAGAAATAAGCAATAACAACAACTAACTGTTGTTGATGCTTCAAATAATTTATTGCATGAAACAGGTCTTCTAATAAAATACCACGTATGAGAGACTACAATTACCATTGTAGTTACATGAATAAACATTTTAAAATTATTTTGGGATGTGCTACAAGTAAACATGCAATATTTCTAGTTTGTTATACCTACTTAAACAGGCATATAAATATCGGGCACTATGATCAACTGAAAGACTGTAAACACTGAAGCTAACTTACATGTTACGTATAGCCTGTACAGACAACATTTAAACAGTAGCATCTGGTAATACCACTTAATTAATAAAATTTGAAAATTCCTTAATTATTAAAAATAACATGTCACGCATCAGTGTTTTTTAACAGGGATATTTCCAAAATATGCCTAATTTTATCTATCAGATGTGTAGTTATGTACTCAAATCTTTAAAGAAATGTTTGAAATACCCCATGGAGTTTGAAATTAGTTGTATTAGGTTCCAAACAGTGAAACAGAGAGTACTTAAGCAACTAAATCTTTAAAAATTAAAGAAAAAATTTAAAATATATCAATTTATTTCTGAACATTACAAATAATTATTTATTAATGCCCAGCACTAATAGGTACTTAACTTCTACATGCAAATTTTTTTCGCATGCCACAAGCCTTGAAACTCCCACCTACACAACAATTAATTTGGTTCACTGTGTCTTTGTATGTAAATCATCATATGAAAACCCTCCACCAATAGGAGTGTGACACACCCTCCTGATGCACGACTCCCTCTAATTGATTCCATCTAACCATCAATTCAAGATTAGGCAAAAATTAAGCACCAGTTTTAGGTGGGGAGAAAAGGTGGGAGAAGTTAAGTACCTATCAGAAATATATTTTCAGTGTAGGAAAATAATAACTTCCAATACGGTACTATACCTCTGCTCACATAATAGCTAGAATCCCACATTGAAAATATGGAGGAACCGGTGCAAGGAACACAGAAAAGCACCTGAAGAACACGCATGGAGTGTGAACCCCGTTAAGAGAGGAACATATATGAACGACTGCACTACTTCTGTACTAGGCATACTCATTGCCCAGTTAGGCAGTAGTTGTCACATAAACTGATGGAAATTGGGAGGAGCACATCCAATGAATGAGAGAAAAACTGGGTGGTTCTTACCCTACATCCCATTGAAATCACTGGAACCATGTCTAGGATAAGAATGAAAGTATGGTCCCCAGCCAGAGATCAGAAAATGGGAAAAGCTAAAATGGATGTGTCCCTTGGTGTAGAGTGACTAGGGTGAGGCAGACCGTACTCAGTACATCAACTCCAGTCCAAAACCAGGTAGCATTGGGTATACATAATCTGTCCCATGATAAGAGGAGGGTCCCACACCATCTTCAATTCAAGTTGAGTAGAACAGGAGGAGAAAATTTCCATACTGGTCTACTAAACAGGGCACATGTGCATAAATCCTCAATCAACACCATTTATTGGGGAACCCGACATCCAAATGAAAGTAGGAAGGGATGTGCCAATGTGACACTTCACTTCAAATTGAATACCCGATCGATCGGTTCCACTCTGTGCAACCTCTGCCTCAGGTAGTGAACCTCCCTGAGGTGGAGTGCCAGAGGGACAACATTAGCCCCATGCAACATCATCCTCTGAATAGGACTGCACAGAAGTTGGGGTGAATCAAACCAGAACTGCACAACATCAACTCCCAGAACACACTGCATGGAGGTGGAGCAAAGGAGTGGAGGATCTATGCCAATTACACTGGCAGAACATTACTTCCTTACTTTTTACTGAATGGGAAGTGAACACATTCAGGAGGTTGTTTCCATGGTCCCAGTGGCTAGGAACTGGAAAGTGGCAAGGACTCTTATACTCCACTAAAAGAAATTGGGGAGAGAAATGCAGTGGAGAGTCTGGAGGAATATATGCACTAGAGACAGTGCAATGGTGACCATGAAAACCCTATTTCAAAAAGCAGACCACATCTGATTTATTCAATGGAAGGGATGGGCAGCAATACTCTTCTGCTTTACCCATGAAAATCCATGGAATAATACAGTCTGGAATAGGTATATGAAGGTAGCAAACCATCACAAGCCTACTAGTGATCATGTGGAACACCCCATCTCTACAGTGTACATTATTGGCCATGGGTATACATCAAGACTGGAGAGATAAGCCTCCACCAGAAGATAACTTTGGTGGGATGGCCCATTCTACCATTGCCAAGCTACCCTACACAACATCATCCTCTAGAGCCCAACACCAATAAGGTGCAGTGTCAGAAGTAGCTAGGGTGACCCATGTAACATCATTCTCTGGATAGGACAGCACAGAGACTGGAGAGCATGTATCATCAGCAGAACATCCCGAGTAACCACAATCTGAAGAACAATCAGAGCCAGGAGTGCACAATATAAACCACTGGGACCCACTGCATGAAGGTGGAATGACTGAGCCACTAGGAGGCAGATAATATATCCCAGTGTGATTTATGGTTGGCTGTACACAGCTTAAAGACCAAAGGCTGAAGATGTTCCACTGACATTAATAAAATACAAAGGAGGAAGGGTGAATGGACTGGGCTAAAAAAGGAAGCAACATGTACTGACAATCCAGATTTCCACACAAGGGATCAGATAAATGCCAGCTATAAAGATGGAAGGTGTGAAGAGCAGGATGAAGAACCAGTGACCAAGGGAGATGGAGGAGAGATGTAGTGAGTGGAAGAGGGTGGAGTAGTTTGGAGTTGCTGGAGAAGAGCAGACCAAGGTTGTGCCAGCCAGTAAGAAGCAATCAGAATGACCTGGTATGGAATGGAATGGATGACTTAAACCCCCCTCAGAAGGAGCTGGATAAGAAAGTAGGTGTAAAAATGCTGGTTGGTCCATTCTTGACTGAGAGCATCCACTGCTAGGACCTGTGGATGAGGAACTAGAGACCAAAAAAGATGTAACTTGGTGTTTAGGGAAGTAGCAAACGTGTTCAGATGAGGAGTATCTCACTGACTGCAAAGCCACTGGAAAACGTGAGGGTTGAGGGACCACTCTGTGGGAGAAATATTGTTGGGTCGAGAAATATAAAAAGTCACGAGGTTGAAAGCATCAGGAACATGACACACTATGATACATATCTGCAGTGTGTGTCAAATAAAGTAATTCCAATGTTTGACCAGACAGGGATAGAGAATGGGTACCTCCTTGGTGACTGATATAAGAGACAACAGTGGAATTGTTTGAATGGATCATGATGAGTCTGTTCCATACTATAAGAAGAAAATGATCCAAAGCATGTCCCACTGTCAGGAGTTCCAAGATTATCCAGAAGCTTCCTGTTGAACAAACCATGCCCCCAACCCCTGGAGAGAAGCATTGGTGAATAGATGCAAATCTGGAGGAGGAAGGGGAAGAAGTACCCCTGCCACAGTGTTGTCCTTGTTCAACCACCAGTGGAGATCATCAAGATGGGAAAGAGAAGGAATAACTGGGAAGACCAAGGGATCTTAAGCAAGATTCTATAGGTCACAACGTCTACTGAAGACAGTACATATGTGCACACAACCAAAGGGGACAAGGGCTTCCAGAGAAGCCGAAGTCCCCAAAAGTAATAGAGCCTTGCATGCAGAAAGAGAGGGAGAAGAAAGGGTGTGGAGAACTGAAAGCTCCATTGAACACAGATGAAGTGTAGAAGAGTGGGCCTACTGAGGTAAGAGTTGAAAAATACATCCAAGTGGACAAGACAATTGGTAGGAATCAGGAAAGACTTCTCTATCTTGAGAATCCAACCAAGCTGCTACTATCAATAGCAGAAGAGTGTGCTCAGAATAAACCAGTTGTCCATGTAGTGGTGGAAGTGCAACCCCAAGCATCCATAAGTCGAGCAAAGGCTTTGAGCACTTGACAAAACACATATGGTGCTGAAGCAAGCCCGAAAGGTAAAGTGCAAACTGAAATACAACCCTACTGTAGTCAAACTGAAGATAGCATTGGGAATGATGAGAAATGGGAATATGGAGGTAAACATATGAGAAATGGTGGAAAAGGATTCCATGGCAAAGCAGAGAAGATCCAGAAATTGGTTGAGGCAGGAGAGATTGATCACAGGATACCAGTCCCTGTTTTTTGGGGGGATGATGAAAAGCTTGGAGAAGGCTAGCTGAGATGCTTGATAGTGTGCTGTGAAAGAAGACTCAAAACAGCCTCAGATAGATGCTGATTGGTAGCAGTATCTCAAGGTAATGGGAAAGATACTGAGACAGGAGACAAAGAAAAATGGGAGAGGAAATGAAGAAAAAGTTCATCTGACAAAACAGTGACTACCCATGGATTGGGAATGAACTCCTGCCACTAGTGAACAAAATCAGATAAAAGTGCCCTTACTGGGCAAGGAACCATTTGATATTTGCCGGAACTGTTAGTGGTAATATGCAAGACAACTAGCCAAACGATGAACTGATGTACCCATGGAGGAAGAAACAGGCAAAGGATGGAAGGGTGCAGGAAGGGAAGCAGGTATAGAAGATGGTATGAGTGCAGACTGAAACAAAGGAGGAACCAAAGAAAAAGGATTGAGTGTTTCCTTATTGACTCCACACTTGACTCCAATAATTCAGAAATATCTCCAAAACCAGACCTATGGAGAAAGGAAGCCATTGTCAGGTCATTAAGATATGTGGAAGGTAGACAAACTTAAGGCAAGACAGTGTCCCTACCAAAGAGATCCTAACAGCAAAGAAACCACATGTGAAGAGATAAGGCATAGGATGATAATTGTGCCAATGTGGAGGTAATAAGGGAACAGTTATCCTCTGAAAAACCTTCTGGAGATAGGTGGAGAGCCTCAGAATGGAGGTGTATGGAGGAAATGTAATGCAGGAGAGATGCAAGGGTAAGACAAAATTGGGAAAACTGAGCATGGGGTAAATAAATAGAATTATCTGGGTTTGCCTCCCACACATGCAAAAGTAACTCCAATTGTTGGGAATCAAGAAAGGGATCATTGGCCTTATGATAAGCCAATGCAAAATGGTCAGCCATCAATTGAGAAATGAAATGCTCAACATGTACCCTGATATCAGGAGTAGGAGGGAGGACAAGGTAATCATGTGATAGAGCGTCATGTAACAAGGAAGGGACAGGATCATATGAAACTGGAGAAACAGATAAAACATAACAAACCGGAGAAATCATGTCCAAAAAGGTTGAGAGAGGCATGGCTGATTCTTCAGGAGAGGCACTGGAGTGTATGGCATAGGTAGGAGGTGGAGAAAGGCTGTCAAAATTCTTCTTGTCATGAACAAGTTTACCAGATACAGGAGGATCCCAAACACTGTTTGGAGAAAGGGCTGATTCAATCTCCCGATAAATGATGGCCAAAAAATCCCCAGCCCAGACCCCCTGACATGAAACCTATGTAATGACACTCAAAGTAGTAGGAATAGAAGCTGAAGTCGTGACATGAAATTCCAAATTCATGACTGACTGTGAACGAGTAAAAAAAAAAAGACAAACCAAAGAAACTTGACTTGGCCAAATATTACAGTGAACAAACTAGAAAAATTAATAGAAATGGTAAAGCACTACTTTAAAAAAAGAAAAATTATTGTGTGAAATTAGCACAATTTCAGAACATCTGTATTAGACAACTGCTTAACAAGAAGTGATGGTTAGGTAGAAATGAATAGGGGGAGTCGCATACATAGGAATGTAAAATCATGCTGCTACAAATATCAGAAAAAATAAATATTATGTCAGACAGTAAAGGGATACATGGAGATTATACTCTTATGTGGGCTGGAGTTGATAAAGAGAACAGGGCTAACCATGGAGTAGATTTCATATTATATCCAGATGGAGCAAGGTATATTCTAGAGGTAACATACAAATAACAAAGACTTATCAAAGTAAAGATTAAAAATGAAGAAAAGACCTACTCCTACATACAGGTGTATGCACATGTAATGGCTCTTACACAGTTTCGAAAAAAAAACAATAATTTTTTCACAGTCTGCTTAAATGAAATGAAGGAGGAATATTAAGTCATTGTAATGGGATGTTTCAATCAAAAAGATGAAACAACGAGATCCCTGTGGGACCCCAAGTAGACAGAGAAGTAAAACAGAACCTTAAAGGAATGTTTGTTACATATACATGACTGCTCATTTTAAGTTAAATAAAAATGAGAGTATTATTTAGTTTAGATAGTGTGAATGTTAAAGTAAGTTAAAGTTGAGTGAAAGCAAGACAAAGTTACTGAGAGATATTGTCAAATAGGTCTAGACAGTGTTTGTAAGTTTAGCTGTAAAGAGCATATAGTGGTATTTTTTAAATAAAATTATCACCAGTTGTATTGTAACAACAAAGCAGAGGAGAATAATTTTATGTCACTGTTCCTAAAGAAGAGAACACAAAAAGACATGGACAAGATGATCAAGCTGGCAGAGCAGTATATGGAAGCCCATGGAGGGAGTATAACTGCAAGTCTAAGAATAACCAATTAACGTCAAAAACCAGGGGTAGCTGACTAGAAACATGACAAAAAACTTAAAAGATAAAAGGGAGAAGAGATGTTATGCTTCTTATAAAATAGGACACATTGTGAATGAATGCAAGTCTGTCATCAACATGCAATAGCAGAAATTTCAACATTAAGCAGCTGGAGCTACCAACAAAAATGGTGCTGGCAAGAAACAAGATATGAGTGAATATCACCATGGATGCTGCTGCCAAAAGAAACAGAATAGAGACAACACGTCAGATTAACCACAAGAAGGAAGTGTTATCTCCATGATTAAACAGTGCATGACTGATAGTCAGTTAAAGTTAGCAAGTGGATCAAGAGTGCTAGTGGTGATTGGAGCATGTGACAAATATTGAGGGGTGCCAACAAATCACAACATGCCATTAGGTGAAAGCTATGTCAGGGACAAGAAAGTAAAATTTCTATGAGACACTGGGTGCAGCAATGAGAATCGCTCTAGTATATGATGACCAGATGATGGGTAAGGTACATCTGTGTGTGCTGACTGATAGAACAGTGAGAAAGTTTTCCATAGCAAGAATATAGGTGGACACTCTATACTGCATGGGAGACCTTGAAACTATGTGTATGAAGGCACCCATCTATGACTTGGTGATCGACAATATACCAGGCAGTAAAAATTTGGAGGAATCAAACAGAAAGGAAACTGATGAGAAAAAAAGTGAAATCCTGAATGTAGGTCTATGGGAACTGAAGGAAGCACAGAATAAAGATCCTTCACTGTAGAAACTTTGGGACATTGCCCAAGACATAGTGGAGCACAAGACAAAAGGGAAAAGGACCTACAGATTAGAGTATCAAAATGGATCTATCGAGGCAATTCTAATGGGGAAGTTAAACAAATCGTAGTACCAACAGAATACTGTATTCAAATGATGAACATAGCTCATAAATCGATTGTGGGAGGGAATCTAGGAGCAGAAAAGATAGCAGGCAGAATCACCAGCAACTTCCATTGGCCAGGGTCATGTGACATCTGCCAAAGGACAATATGTAGAGGGAAGGTAGCCAAGATGTCACTGATTGAGATGACTCTCATCGAAGAGCTATTCAGCAGAGTAGCTGTGGACTTGATTGAACCACTAGCACCTGGAGCTGACAAGGGCAACTGTTATGTGCTGACAATAGCAAACTATGCAATACATTACCCAGAACCCATAGCATTCCTGAAGATAGAGACAACAGCAGAAGCCCTTCTGGAAACATTTTGCAGTGTCAGCTTCCCAAAAGAAGTCTTGAGTGACAGAAAGACCCAGTTTACCTCAGAACTGATGCAAGAGGTGTGCAGAGTCATCATCACTAGGGAACTCTTTACCACCCTGTACAACCCCAGATGTAATGGACTTTGTGAAAGAGTTAACAGAGTCTTAAAGAAGTGCTGAAGTATATGTGCCAAGAGAGACCATGTGACTTGGACAGGTACTTGCAAGCAGTATTATTTACTTACAGAGAAGTCCCACAAGCATGAACATAGTTTTCATCATTCAAGTTGCTGTATGGAAGAACAGTATGAGGTCCAATGCAGATATTGAAAGAACTCTGAAGATGAAGAGGTCTGTCAACTAGCATGAGAAAGCTTGTATGGAGCTCAAGGGACTCAGAAGCACTTCTATGACAAGAACACTGAGTATCAATGTTTTAAGGTCAGACAGAAGGTCTTAGTTCTGCTACCCACAGACAATAACAAATTCACCCTGCAGTGGAAAGGACCTTTTAAGTACAGGAAGTGGTCAACAGAATGGACAATAAGGTGAAAGTGGACTGGAAGACCAAGATCTACCATGCCAATCTGTTGAAGAGATACTTTGGGAGGGAAGAAAACCTAACGAATGCAGCTACTGAGGCAAAGATAGACATGGCAGGGGTAGATGTCACAAATGCAAAACCAGAAGATAGTGACTTTGCTATAGAAGATGAAGACCTACTAGACCTAAGACCACTGTGTGAAGATATGACATACAAAGATGTCAACATTAGTGAAGAACTGAATGGCAAGCAGAAGAAAGAGCTACAAGATTTACTATGTCAGTTGCAGATATCTTTACAGATAGACCAGGCTAAACAGTCCTTGTGCCACACAAGATCTAGACCATGACCTGGGATCCAGTCAAAGTGAAGCCCAATCAGATGCTCTATGCAATGAGACTCCTAATCAAGAAAGAAGTTGAGGCAATGTTAGAAGCTGGAATCATTCAGCCAACTGTTCACCAGTGGTACTCGTGAAGAAGAGAGACAGCGCAAACTGCTTCTACATAGATTTACCGAAGCCAAACCTCATGATGAAGTGTGACACCAAATTTATGGGCAACCCAGAGGCTATTACGGTGAAACTAGACAGGGCCAAGATCTTTACCAAGAGCGACTCAGTAAAGGTTATTGGCAGATTCCGATGCAGGCAGAACCCAAAGAAAAGACAGCCTCCATGACACCAGATGGATGCTACCAGTTCAAGTAGATGCCCTTTGGGTTAGTTAACTCAGCAGAGACATTCAATCAAATGATGAAGATGTTGTTGCACAAAACCACTAACATCAAGCGTTATGTGGACGACATTCTGTCCCATACAGTCAGATGGGAAGACTACCTGACGAAACTCAGAGTTGTTCAGGTGAGTGAGGCCAGAAGGTTTGACCATCAGACCATCTAGTGCTACATTTGCTATTCTGTGCTGGACAGAAGGTGGGTGACCGACAAATTACCATGGCAGAAGAGAAGCTAACCTGCATAGAAGATGCACCAGCTCCGATGACTAAAAAACAAGCCAGATCCCTTCTGGGGTTAGTGGGGTATTACAGGAAGTTCACCCCAAACTACAGTGAAGTTGCTACAGCACTGACTGACCTGACCAAGAAACACCTACACAACAAGGTGAAGTGGGAACAACATAGCAGATGATATTCCAAAAGTTAAGAACATGTTAGGAAGTTTGCCAATCCTTAGAATGCCAGACTTCCACAAACCATTCATCTTTCAGGCTGATGTTTCAGTCATTGGAATTGAAGCAGTACTCCTACAAAAAAAGATACTGTTTCCAGTAATGAAGGTGAGTAAAAATTCTTGAGTAGAGAGAAAAACTACTCTGTGATGGAATAAGAGTGTCTGGCCTCCATATTTGTCATCAAGAAGTTTCAGAACTACCTCTATGGGAAGAAGTTCATTATCTAGAGAGACAATCAACCTCTTGCATACATCTAGAGTGCAAAATTGACAGTACAGGGATCAATACGTGGACGTGGTACCTCCAGGGGACTGCAAATGTTGATGCAGACTGTGTGAGTAGACATTGTGCATGAACTGAGAAAAGTCTTTGTATATAAAATAAAAAATATTCCAAATATTTTTTTGAAGAGGGGGCTTATTGTTAGATATACACGACCATTTATTTTAAGTTTGATAAGAGTATTATTAAGTTTATATAGTGTGAAGATTAAAGTAAATTAAAGTTAAGCGAAAGCAAGACAAAGTAAGTAAAAGATACAGTTAAATAGATCTAGTCTGTGTTTGTAGGTTTGTAAGTAAAGTGCATATAGTGGCATTTTCTTTTAATGAAATTATTGCAGTATTATTGTAACAACAGAGTAGATAAGAATAATTTGTCTTGTCAACTGTGTTCTAAAGTAATTGAACAAACCTGTGTGGACTTTGATGAAAAGATAGGATAATTTAAACTTTGGATACAACTGTGGTAACTAACTGTGTAACAAACATTTGTATATATATGTTTGACATATTATTTTAAAACAAGTGGACTGTGTGCTTTTGTTTATTGTTGAATATTGTTGAATCCATCCATATATAAAAACCTGTGTTGGATATGCAAGACTTTAATGTAAGAGTACTTAATTAGATATTTAGTGATTTAATATGTAATGATCATTTAGTTTTCAAAACAAGTGTTAAAAGTGAATTATTTTAAAAGTGACAGTTATGATAAGTTTCATTACATAACTCTGTAAGAGTTGTGTATGAAGTCTAATTGTTGTACTAGGCTTTCATAGTATTGTTGATATCATCTTACTCGAAACTTTCAAGTTTTTCTCATTATGTGTAATATTGTTGCTACTAGAGGGCTAGATATTTCTAGATTTTTCTGTCGCGTGTTATAAATACATGCAGATACAGCAAGTTAGAAAAAATTAAGTTAGTGAAAGTGAAGTTAGACTGTATGATTGTTAGTTTAGCCATAATGGTTGATATCTAAAGTGAATTTCACAGTAGTATTATAATGACAAAAATAAATAATAATAATTTGTCTTGTCAAAGGGTGTTCTAAAGTAACTGAACCTGCCTGTGTGGACTTTGATGAAAAGGAGACAATTATTTAAAGCTATGGATACAACTGTGATAACCAATAGTGTAATGAGTTTTTGTACATACGTTTGGCTTGTTTCGAATATATTATTTTAAAACAAGTGGATTGTGTGCTGTCTGTTCATTGTTTGAATTTATTGCCACCAAGTCACAGACACCTAGTGTGAAGAATCCACAGCCCTATAAACCTGACAATGTTGCTCTTGGAATTGTACACACAACAAGTATTTTTTTTATTATCAACACATTTTTCCAATACCAACATAGTCAAATAGTTACTTGATACAAGTGCAATGATTTAAAAACAGCATCACAACTAGACTACATCCTGATCAAATTGACCATGAGAAAAAGTATCGTTGCTGCAAAAGTTATTCCAAATATACATACAGACACATAACATAGGCCAGTAGTACTAGACATGAAGACAGAAAGATCCAGGAACAGAGAGTTACATCACCAGTACAAACTGTTAACACCAGAATGCTTAATGAAGAGGAAGTAAGGAATAAAACAAAAGAACAGAAGAAGCGGAAATTTGAGAAAATTCCTGAAGAGACATTCAGCACTAATGAAGAATGGGCAAGATTCAAGAAAACTTTAAATCAATACTAAAAGAGTGCTGGTACAAGGAAAATAGAAGAAATGAGTAAAAGAGGCATAATACGATGGAACAAAGAGGTAGATGAAACTATAAAGGAGAATAAGAAAGCTTTCAAAAGATGGGAAAAAAACAAACAGAAGATGACTATGTAATCTACAGTATAGCCAGAAGAAAGAACAAAAGAGTAGTAGAAGAAGCAAAATAAATGTCAAGGAAAAAGTTTGGAGAAGATTTGGTTCAGAAATGTGGAAAAGTACTGAGAGAGTTCCATAAACTTGTAAAGTCAGTAAAACAATGGAATGAGCCTTTTGATCCTACAGCAATAATTAATGATGAAAAGGAAATCCATTAATGCAATGTGTGCACAAGCTTGGTCCATTGGACCGACCCTGTACAGAAGATGGCAAATTTGTCAGAGATAGAAACTAGATTCCAGAAGGCAAACAATTTAACCTATCAGATGCCTGCTGTCTCATAAGGACACAGAGAAAACATTTTTCAACATCGTATGTACACCAATACTAACATACAAATGCCAAACATGGATCGTCAGTCAAAGAAATGAGCCAAGAATAACATCATGTGAAATGATATGCCTCCATAAAGCTGTCAATAAGACCAGCCCAGATAAAGAAAGAAATGAAACAAATAGACAACAGCAGAAATGAGACTAGTACTGAAGCATAGAGAAAAGCAGAGGTTGAAATGGTCAGCCATTTTTTTCAAATGAATCCAGAGCAGCTACTGGCAAGAGCACATAATTTATAACTAAGAGGAAACAGAAGAGGGAAGCACTGATCGATGGTGTCCATCTAAGAAACATCTAAAAATATGAGACTAACAATTGGAGAAATGTCACACCTTGACCTGAAATGTCCTTTTGTATCTTTCACAATGCTGTAAAGCATAAATGGTTGACAAGAGAAGAAAGTGTTGAGATTTTGGCAAAAATAATTCTAAGTACAATAAATGAACATAGAGAAATAGTTTCTTTATAAATTATGGGGAATTTTAATAATGCATTCAATGCTAAGTGGTGAATTATTTGTATAATTTATCATTTCAAAGAATAAAGTTTGGATTTTCATAAACAGAAAAGATACCTTTACCAATGAGGAAATTGTTTTCATTCCACACATGTTATTAGATGTATAATAGGCATAAATATATGTAGCATACTGTCAAAGTGTTGCTGCACAAAATATTAAAGCCTGCTTTGAAGGAATAATAAACTCCATTTTAAAATACAGGATGAACCAGAAATGTGTATCTTTGCATATTAATATTCACAAACAATTAGAAAACACTAAAGTGGTATTCTAAATGTGTAAATATTTTGTGGTATTAAAATGGTGTAAAAATAGTACAACTAATGCATTCTGACAGGTTACCACGAATATCAAGTCACAAAATTTGTTCTTGTAAAATGGTAGAACAATTAACTTAGTTGATTATCAGACAGAGAAAAGTATTCAATTACTTTCGTTTTAAGAGGTACTCAATTATTATATAGTTTCTATTGATGGGATGGTAAATTTATTTGGGTACAATGTTTTGTCTCTTACAGAGAGATTTGATCATGAAATATTGTACCCAAGTAAGTCAAGTATCTCACCAACAGTCATTCAAAAGAACTTTAAAGATTAAACTACTTTATTTACACAAAAAAATAAGAAACTACATATACATATAAAAATGTATTTATTCAAAAAGCAATAACAGTAATGTAATAACACAAGGCTTAAATCTGGTTTACCTGATGAAACTGACCCTCTGATACACCATCTCTATAAAAGATTATTCTATTTGGCTTAAAATGAGTAGATTTATAAAACTGGATCAAGAGTTCTTTCACCATGTTTGCTAGGTCCTTGATTATCTCTTGTCGATGTTGCTGTACTCTTACTGTTGCTGCATACCTACTTGGGTGTGCATCCATACTTCCTACTACCTAGTTAAAGATAAAATATACATTTTAACACATCTCAAGAAATACTGATCTCCTTTTGAAAATACTGACAGGAAATGTTTTTACAGTTTATCACCTTTTCCAAAACTGTGTTTATTACTTCATAAAATACTAAAATTTCTAAGTTACAAGACATAAGTGATCCAGAAATAAGAGTAAAAAGGGCTCATGCAATTTTTTCTTTGATTTTTATAATAACTTCTTTTCCACGTGATAAACATAACACAGATATTCAATAAGTAAGTGAGATTAATAAAATATAGAGTAACAAAACTCCTTTTTTTAAAACCGCATTCAGGAATTTTATCCCAGCACCAAAATAAACGTAACTGCAGTATGCATACAACTTTCATTAGTATCCACTTTAAATCTGCGTGTATTATATCTATAATATAATAATAAGTGATTTACATTAAATTCTGTACTTCAGAGAAGGGTGGCAAAGTTAGAGATGAGGGAATACTTAGAGAACAAATTCCATCATTCTCATACTAGGGGAGAACTTTTAAGAACTTAAAACTTATATAATAATAAAATTTTGTTTATCAGATATGTTTTGATGACAAGTTTATTCACATACATTAATAATAAAATAGTTTCATTAAATTTTTAATATAACTATGCAAAAGATTGTGACATGCACACTCTGACCTACCAATAGAAAGAGGGTTAAGTACTGAGCATTATACAAATCACTAGATCAAATTTTCCATGTTATTGACATTCAATGTGTAATTACTATACAAACATTGTCAAACTCTTTCTGTTAACTGGAGAAAAAATAATATGACACTGTTGTCTGACGAACCTTAAAATGTTTAGAACTATCTTTGAATTCATGGCTAGCAAACAAACCTTTGAACACAGTCCTACAAAATACTTCCAACAGTTAAAAACTTTCACAACAGGAAGGTGCATCAACTGAAACATCAAATTATTTGTGTAACAAAAGATTTTCTTTATTGCGTGCAATGCTTAAGTGCAATATATAATTTGGCAAGACAGAGCAAACAGTTTCTACTGAACACTATTCAGATATAAGGCTTAAACATAACTATCTTCCTGTTCCTGAATACTTTAATAGTGATTGATAAAACCTGTGTGACATACTTGCCTTTGGAAAATACATCATTAAAGAAGAATGTAATGATAGGATTTTACTAGAAGCTTTGTGGATAGAAAGACTGGGGCTTTGTTACCAAATGAACTCAAAATAAAAATAGATGTTGCAATTCAGCTATTTCCCAATGTATTAAATTATTAGTGCAACATCTGCAGCTTATTATTATTATTATTATATCTGACTAATTGTTATTGAATAGGTCACATTCTTCATGATTCTTTTCATAGTTTTGTTTGACTTTAAGTACATAATGTAATGTCCAAGCAATTACACTGCTTGTGACTCTGATGAATGGCTATCATCAATTTAAAAGCTAAGGCTGAAAATGGGTATTTGTATGTGTTGAATTGTAAACATTTTAAAATAAAATTTGTGTCACTGTAGCACATTTCTTCCTTTCTAACACATACTGTTAACAAATCATGATCTTAAAAAATATCTATTAGGACTGAGCAACATTTATTACTTTTGAAAAGTAATTTCTGAACCTATTGAGAAATATGACACCTAGAGTATGAAAAAAAAAATTTTTTTTAATGTAATTTTTAATTTACCGTTGTTTCACTCATTCTTGTTGTGTTGGTTGAACTTAAGTTTTCAAGTACAGAGAGCCAATGTTTAGCTATTTTTAAACAGAACGGATTAAAATTTCTCTTTTTAGGTAACAATACATGTCAAATGGTCATATTTCTATGAGATAAGTAAAAATTAAAGAAAATAAATTAAATAATAGATTTACTGCTTTATTGCATAGTTCACCCCCCCCCCCAAACATTCATTGCAATGCCCTGGATAAACACACTTTGGTTTCTCATGGCGTCTTACTGTCACATTTTTTGCTATAGATTTAGCTGCTTGTGATTGACAATCAGAATTGTTTTCTTTTTTTCTTGACATTTTACTCTGAGGTACATAATCAGCATCAAAAATGTTTACCATACCTAACTCCCCCCCCCCCCCCAAACTAAAGTGAATAAAAACCTATTTATTTTGCAAAATTTTGTGGGTTCAACTTGTCTATTCTATAAAAAAGTTAGTCTTGTTTGTATGTAGATTTGAAAGCATTTGATGGATTTTTATTCTGAAACCACAATGCCAGCACACATCTATAAAATACACATAAATATTTCTGATGTTATTTCCACTTAAATCAGACCAATATTCAGTCCATCTTCTGTGACAAAATTAGATTTCAAAGTTTTCATTGATACTAAAAATTTGACATCCCAGACATTAAACCTGAGTAAGTTCATTCCATATCTTTATAAGCCTGCTATTACAGTGGCTGAAAGATGCGATCAAACAGTCACAAACATAGCTCGAAGAAAGTTTTGCATCATTCGTATCTCCTTCAATTGTTTTTTCACTGCACAGGTAATAACAACTTTTATTAAAAAGATTTCTTATCAACTTGAAAATCAGAAATTTAATTTGTTCAAACACACACAATCACTGAAAGAACTCTTAAATGATAAAAATGCAAAAATACCATTTTTACTACAACTAAAAACAAACATGACTCAATACTCCAAAAACAATTTGGATTTAGTCATCACAGCTTCAATAAAAAAATAAAAAATGGTTTATGGAGCTCTAGGTTATTTTCTTTTTATATATTGAAAAACAATAAAACAATTCAATGATTCTTAATAGACTTACTGCTGCTATGGAAGGTTTTTTGTTATCACCGGCTGGAGGGTGTGTAACATCTGCCCCCAAAAATATCACAGGTTCATTAAAAACTTTTGGCCTAAGGAAGAAAAGGAAAATATATTTATATTTACATATACATAAAAACAAAGGAATATAAAATACTGAGAGATTATTGGAAAAGTGTGTAAACGTTCCATTAGAATGCAAATTTTTTAGAACCCAAACAGTATTAACATTTATTTTTCTAGCCCAATGTATACTCTTAGCATTAAAATGACAAATCTGCTTAAAATATGTTTAATATTTTATGTTGTAGATTGTTAATTTTCTTGACCATATCATATTGCCATACAAAAATTATTCCAACATTCCAAAGATATTCAACACAGCAATTAAATAGTTAAACAAGATTTATAAAACAGTATTTTAAAAATAGCTTAAACTTACCGGATGCTTGGCACTAAGATGCTGTTGATGCCTCCCAGTTTAACATTGATCTTTAAACAGAGATTGGACAGAGTCTGTGGAGATGTTTTACTGACATTCTTTGCCTGAACACATTGTGTAGCCATCCCTAAAACCGTGTCACCAACTCGTTTTACTTCAGCTAAAACCAAAACCAAAAGAAAAGCTTCACAGAGTTTCCAATTTAATGAAATAACTGAATCAACATATCCCTCATTCTATCATTTAAAAAATACATCAAGATTATTCCACAATATGAAAAATTAATTTATATCTAATTTTTTATCAACTTCTGAATAAAATTCCTCAAAATCTGAAATTTTGTTTTAAAAATTATCACTTCTTAGAGAAACACCCTAATTCACAGTTCAAGTTAAAACTGTGTAGATTTTTTTTAAACAGTAACAATAACATTAAATATGCAAAGATGTTTCATAGATTAAGTACATGTATAGTGCTTAAATTTATTAGAAATCACTTAGCTCTTAAACTTGTGGAAGTAGATCTATAGCTTCTTTGGAGCTGAATTGTGGATATATTATGCATATACAAGTATGGTAAAAAACTGACATGTTAAAAATTCTAAACTCTTATAAAATTCATGGTCTTTTGCAAACACGGTGAGAAAGAAACTTCAAGAATATTTACTTTGCTACACATTATACATGAAACATTGGCTTCAATTTGCTATTGCTGTTTTCACTGTGGCTGAAATTACTCAATACAGTTAGTAGTTTCATGCTATACTATCATAAAATACGCATGGTCTGCTGTGGGTTCAAAGGCCCTCTCATTATTCATAAAATTCCCAGTGTTTTGATTCAATTTCTCCATCAGCCCTAATTACATTTATAGTTACTCCAAGGCGAGTCTATACCCAATAACAAGCCATATTAGGGCATCCACCCATGGTACCTGAGCATGTACCATGTTTGGTCCTACTAACTTGTGAATTGGGGTATGAACACAGTTTTAAGTATGGCAGAACTAGGATTAAGGAACACAAAATCGGGTGCCAGATTTGGGTTCAGTTGACTCTGAAAGTCTACTCACAGACCCCCATCTTGCTTTGGTGACCCTCTGGGCATACTTTAGCTCCCCTTTGTAGTGAGGTTACACAATATATATAAGGTCACTCCCTTGGCCATCCCAAGTCCACCTGCTGAGGTCCAAAACTGTAGGAAGAGTTTTTAGACAAACAAACTCACAAATACAAAATGTGAATGAATAAAGAATTATTTACACTGACTACATGTTTACACAGGGTTCCCACAGAGGAGAAGATTAAATAATTTCCTGATTTTTTCCTGATCAACAAATTTGAAAGAAACTGATAAAAATCATAGTATATGCTGAATAACTGTTAACAATCACAATTAAACACATGTTCCAATAATGAGGAATAAAAATCCAAGTTGGTCTCTATATCCCCTCTTAAAGCCAACCCAAACCACCTATACATTGATTTGTAAATACTATATAGTTTAATTTTTTAAATGAAAAAATACCAGTTGTTGGATGTGGTATTATGTTATTGTAATATCTATAATGTATATATTCAACTTTGTATTTGGTATCATATATTACAAAATCTGTAAAATAAAAACATTTTGAATTAGACTGCTTTCTGATGTCACATTAATCAGTGAAAAGTTTTTAGAGAACTTTATAAATTATTAGACCTTCTGATGGATTATTATAATCTTTATTTAGAAGGTAAAAATTGAATTTACTATCAGCAGTAGATACTACAATAAAACAATATATAAAAGTGCAGACATACAGTTTATTACAATCACACTATGCTATGCAACAGTGGGTCATATTAAGGTGTTAATATGCATATCAGCCTGTATACACAGAACAAAGCAAACATCTGGAATAAAAAGTGTTTTTTTTTCTGGAATGAAATTCAATCAGCATTCTCTGCATAGTTAACCCAATTGCCATGGGCATCCTCTTCTGCACATGTCACGAGGTTTCAGTGACTTACATTCAAAATTTCATTAATCTACTTTTTGTTTAAGTTATACCAATTAATATAGCTTAAAATCTTAGCTAATAATCCATATTTTAATACTGTATAAGTTAAAAGTTCTTAATTTTATAAGGCAATATTTAAAAAATCCCAAAAATCTCCTATTGTGACACACGACACATTTTTTCTAGGCATCTCCTCTTCTCTATTTTATCTACCACCCCTCAAATAAGTTCAAAATTCAACATAAATTACTCAAGTTTGTTTGGTTACAGAGCCATTAAATAGTAAATCAGAACCCTCTTAAGGTACCCACCTGCCACATCCTCTCTTTCAGGATTTGTTAATAGTTCTCTTACATTTAATTCTATATTATCTATAACTAATAGAAAGCCAAGGTTTTCATATATCTAATCACATATTCTATTATGTTGTTTTCTGAACAGAGAATTGTCATTGTCTCTGTTAATACAAGCTTTGTTTCTATGGAAAAGATAACGATTACCTTGAATGAATTTGTAAAGGCTCTTGTTGCATAGTTAGAAAGCCAGAAAAACTGTGATAGTTATCAAAAATTGTCTGCTTTTTGCATGTTATTATTCTATGCTCTTTGGTACATTATTTAATTAAATACAAATTATTTAGTGCATTACTACCATTAGTATACAATTGACAGCAAGAAAGAAGAAGATTTGGGTAAGTACTTTATTTCTTGTTTTTCATGTCTGTTCTTTATTTATTATAAAAGTAACTAAAATGTAAAAATAGGGATCTCTTTAGATTAGTTAAGGTTAGATTATATAAAATGAATAATAATAACAATATAATAAAAATGTTTTATGAGGCACACACGCTTCCCAATTCTTTCATCTGTTCCTGCTATTTGCTCGTTCTTTTCTAAAACTTTTGATTTTACAAAGTCATTTTAAATTTCTTCTTAGATTGTTTAGCAGGTTCACCTGCCACCATTTGCAGCACTCTACACTTGACTCCAGCTTTCATTTGCTTGCCTCAAGCCCATCAGCTTCTCTTGTAGGTTTTTTTTTCTCAAACTAATTTCACTAGCAACTTTTTACTCTTTTCCTCATCCAGATATAGCTGGTAAC
>NW_013667369.1:48050-69132 GCF_000517525.1 Limulus polyphemus | reverse complement strand
GTGGAGAGAAGTCTTATCTCCTACCCTAGTGTTCTAAGTTTTGATAAGAAAGGACCATGTCTCTGCTCGTACCGTATATCCCGCCTTGGCCGTATAGCAGTATTTCATTCCTTCCTTATGTTGTCAGCCAAAATGTTTTTGTTTATTGAGAACCTTCTTTCTGTTGGAACAAGATCATCATTTTGATGACTTTCCAGAGTTCCTTGAATGACTTTTCTTTGCCCCATAATTCCACAATAAAAGTTTACATTTTCCTATAGTGAAAATGTATTTCCAAAAATACTTACCTGTTATTCTTTCATATTCACTTTTTTCAAGAATTGCAAGATTATCAGACCTGAACACTGGCGGGATAGTTTGAGAGGAGGAAAATGTAAACTTCCAAAACACACTTACCTCCCCTCACACTTTGACTAGAATCCCACACTGACCAGGTGGATGGGCCAGTGAGGGCAAGATCCACAAAGAAAGTGTCTGTGTAGAAAAACAGGTGTGCAATATTGAGATATAATAAAGCACACTATTGGGGGTCACGCTACTTATGGAACAGGTATGCTCTTCGCCCATATAATGTGAAATCTAAACATGAGTGGTGAAGGCCAACCGGCTACTGAGCCAACACTGTTCATTATTATGAAATTCATCAAAGCCACAACCACACAGATGAGGTTCCATGTCTCATCGTTGGAATTATAGGGCTGTGGACTCAAAGCTAGATCCAAGGTGTAGTGGATAGGGAATGGGGACACCAATATGATATAATTGTATAATACAAATATGATAACGATATGAACGGAACCCAACCTGAAAGTTAAAGGATGTTGTATGTCGAGCCACCAGAATTACGAAAAGAAGACAAACAACACCAAAGTGGACCAACCCTCACTCCAACCTGAAGGAATACAAAATGCAACAAGACGAACACGGAATTATGGGCCCAGCCATTCAACCTGAAAGTTACAGAATGTTGCATGTGAGTCACCGGAATTACAAAGGAAAGGCAAGCCATATCCAACAGGACAAGTCTTCCCCCCAACCAGAAGAAGCTCAGAATGTAATAAACCAAACTTGGAATTATGTAGGCAATTCATACCTCACTCAACCTGAAGAAACAGATCATCTGGCCTGGGATTATGAACCAAGATCCTAACTCTTCAACCTGGGAGGCAAGGTAACACCTGTTGCCCCTGAAATTACAAGGATGATGTGGAACAAACGAAGTTCAACCAATGGCTCATGGATGTGATACTCCACATGTGGAATTAGATGGAGTCAAGGACCCTCTTCCATGAACACGGAAATTAAGAGAATGACCAAAAAGGGTCATGCTCACACAACTGAATAGCAAAGTGTTATCTCTGAACCAGAATTACGAAAAGGCTCCTGCGTTGGCTGGACCTGCTCCCCAACCAACATCTGGGAAAACCATCCAGGGTTAAGGGTGGGAGGGTAACCAGTTTTGCCTTCTTCTCCTTGAGTGGAATAAAGAGTACAGACATCACTCAGGAGGAATATACCTCTGTCTACAACTCCAGCAACTTGAAACTGAGTGATAAGAATTCCCTTGCTCCTAGAAGAGAAGAGGGGGTGGGGGGCTCTCATTGGGGAGTCCTGAGGAACAATGCTCTGGAAACAGTACAATAGGTGAACCACATTACCTATTTTGAAAAGCAAACCAACTCTGATTTGTTCAATCCAGGGGTTACCATGGATGGGCAAAGTCCTCTTATGCTTTACTCATGATAGTCTATGAGTGGTGGTCATGTATTGTAAGTGATATTGGATATAGAACAATTGTTCACCACTCAGAAAGTGCCAAGGTGGTCTCATGGAATACCTCATCTCAACAGAGCTCATTGCTACCACAAATTTAGTTATTAGTCAACTGGTGGCTAGTGCAGATTTGTAAAAGTATACCTAACCAGGCATCACCATTGAGTGGGATACAAATGAGAATGAAAAGAAGGTTCCTGAAAACAAAATAAATTAAATTACTTATATCTGTCATAATCAATCTGGGGTGTGTAGAATAGCCACAGGGGGTAGCCAAAGCTCATCTGAGGAGGAGACAGTCTAAATCATGTAAATATAAAGGTGTGGTCCACATACTAGCCTGTACAATTTCCTCCAGCAAGCAATGCAACCAAGCTGTTAGGGACATCGATATATATGTCAAACTGGACGAGATGAGACCTGACACCTCTGCTCTTCCAATTAAATACTAGAGTAAACTATTTGAACCAACTGATGAATTCAACTAGTCAAAATGACAGGGAATGAGTTGTGAGAAACTGAAGGACCCTAATAGATATAGAATCTGTGACATGATCCCTGAAATGCTTAAGTGTACACCACATAACATTGGAGAGACAGAACAGGGCAGCATAAAAATGATCTGGGACCCAGAAGGTCATATAAATTGGAAAAGAACGAAAGATGAATAGGAGAGAAAGCCTTATCTCCTTCCCTAGTTGTTGCAATTTTGGATAGAAAGGACCATGTCTGGATACAACAAAACATAGTTGGAATGGTAGAGTGTCCTGTGAATATGGAGTGCAAACACAACTGAACTTCAACCCTGCTAGCCAATAACAGAAGAAAACATGTTTTAAGTGGAATATGATATAGTGAGAATGACCCCCAAAGGTTTAAAAGGTGGACGTAATAATGCATGGAGAATCAATGGTTATATCCCAGTTAGGAACCTGGGATGGGCAATGAGGATGGATAACCTGAAATGATTTGAAAAGTAATGACAAAACTGGGGAATCAAAAAGTTTGTATAGAAAAACGAAAAGAAGATGATAAGGCAGCCTTATACAGGGCAACAGATGAAGGCTGAAGTCATCAAACCTTTGTCAAAAAAACATTTCAAAAATTGAGACATGAAGGGTTACACCCAAGTCTGAGAGACCACTGATGATAAGTAAATCATTTCCTTTGATAAGCTTCCAAAGAAGAATGTTGAATGGAATGAGTTAATAATGATGCCACTCAAGATGTCAATTCTTGATGTTGTGTGATGGACTGCATAAAAGCCAGGCACGAAGTTGAATAATGCCAAATGGTAGATGAAAAAGTGTGACCAAGGATGAAGTAAGAGAGATGGCCAGAGAGGATGGGGAAGAGGTTAACACTCCTGAAGCTACTGGAGGAGTGGACACCAGGGCCGAACTAGCCAATATGGTACCACCAGAAGAACTTGACAGAACATGGAGTGAATCATTGCCAGAACTGTGGTTGGAAGATGAATTGAAGGGAATGTATAAAGATAAAGATCTGTCCAATCCAGGCTGAGAACTTCTACTTGCAAAACTAGAGGGTGAGGTGTTGGAGACAAGAAGGACTGGAGCTGAGCATTCTAATTTGTGGCAAAAGCCTCAATCTGTAGTGTCCCAAGACAAGAGTAGATCCAACAAAAAACTTGAAGGCCCACAGGCTCACAACGTTCTCACATGTATGGCCTTCCCAAAATGCACAAAAAGGATGTACCACTCCACCCGATTTTGTCAATGATTGGCTCTACACAACATGAATTAGCGAAGTTGCTTTCGGAAATTTCAGAACAGGTTTTAACATACTTTTCAGAAAACTGTATTCAAGACTCCTTTTCTTTTGCTACAACCATACAGAACCTTAACCTTGACCCTAAACAATCGTTTTTGTGCCCCTTCGTGTGCCCCTGTGTGCCTGTTTACTAAAGTACCTCTGGAAGAAACCATTAAAATTTGTGCAGATACTTTGTATGGTGGAGAAGTTCAGTGCACTCCAATACCTAAGGACCTGTTTATTGAACTAATGAATACTGTGACACGTTCGGTGGAATTCAGCTTTAATGATATCATGTATCAACAGATTGATGGAGTCGCCATGGGTTCTCCTCTTGGACCTGCCTTAGCCAATATTTTTGTTGGTTTCCATGAAAAAGAACTATTCAACAAAGTTACCAGACCTGCTATTTACTTCCGCTATGTAGACAACACATTTACCATTTTTAAAACTGAACACGAATGTGAGAGTTTCTTACAAGACCTAAACTCGTTGCACTCGGCTCTCAAATTTACTTTCGAAAAGAAACAATATAACTCTTTACCGTTCCTAGATGTCTTAGTTGTAAAAGATGATTTTCGTTTTCTCACCAGTATATACAGAAAACCTACATTTACAGGGCAATACACACGATGGGATTCTTTCAGTCCAAAAATTGGCAAAACGAACCTTATTACTACTTTAGTCCATCTGTTCAAAATCTAAACTAGATTTCAAATTGAAGACAATTAAAATTCTTTTACTAGAAAATGGGTATCCAGAAAACATTATCAATCAAATTACTTCAAGGAAAATTGCGAGCTTCTTAACTGCCCCAAAATTTGGTCCCAACAAGTGTCCTGTTTACCTAAAACTACCATGAATTGGTAACACTTCAACAAAATTTGAAAAACAATTGAAAGCGGCCATTACTAAATGCTTTCCTGCAGTGAACCCCTACTGTGCTTATTCCACACATAAGCTGTTGCCTGCAACATACAGAGATGTGATGCCTACCACACAGAAAAGTATGGTTATTTATGAATTCTCGTGCCACTGCAAATGTCGGTATATAGGTCGCACTTCACAAAGACTATAGGATAGAATTAAACAACATGTACCCACATCCATAAGAAATAAGAGTGTGAAAGAAAAGAATCTACAATGTTGCTCCTGTAAAACAAAAGTTCTACCACCAAAATGTTAATCAGCAATTGGCCAGAATTTACTAGTGAACCCGACTTGTGCTGACAACTACACAGATAGCAGGTTTAAAATTACTGCAAATGGACTGTCAACCTTTCATCTCTATATTTTGGAAGCCACCTTGATTAAAACACATAAACCTGTCCTTTGCTGCCAAAAAGAATTCCTATACAATCTACACATCCTTCAGTAGGTCTGTGACATTTCCTGACTGGCTTAAGGACATGCCAATCAGTGATTGCCTTACCTGCTTATGTTGATCTGACTCATTCTATAAGCTGTACAATTTCCTAGGGATCATTTTCCAGATGGCTCTGCTATGATTAGTGTCTGGCAAAAAGCTTCAGCAGATATTTCCTTTGCAACATCTCAACCAACAATTGGTCATAGCTCATTGAACTGTTAAAAGTTCTAAGAGATTGATGTGAAGAGAAGCTTCTTCTACAGACCAAAGTTCCTTGAATTTCATATTGTCTATAAGCACCCCGGCCATGAAGAGAAGCAAAAGTGAAGAGATGTATTTCTGGTCATGGAGGTGGTAAAGAGTCACCTACAGTTGGGTTGTTCCTGTTCAACCACCAGTTGATATCCAACACACTGGAGTCCGACAGGCTCACTGGACAATGCAGCGCATCTGTGCAAATGTTCCACTAGTTCCAATGAAGGGCCCTCATGTGGGCCTGACCTAAAGAAATGAGTGATTCCATGGATGCCCACATCCTCAAACAAGATAGAACTGTGCATGCTGGTGGAGAAGAAGGTTGAACACAGCTGAGTGTGGAATTGAAAATACCCCTAAATGTATGAGGTACTGTGTGGGAGTAAGAATAGACTACTCATTTTTGATAAGACACCCAGCTCTCGCAGCTTCTGATACCAGTGTAGTTCTGCCAAATGGCAGGAAGGGGTGAGTAGATGGCAGTCATCCATGTAATGGTGAGTATGAATGCTGAGGGAATGAAGATGATGTGAAAAAGTTCTGACTAACTGGCAAAATAACATATAGAGCAGAAGCGAGGCTGACTGGTAGAGCACAAAACTGAAAAACCTGATTAATGTGCAATTAGAGATAACATCTTGAAGACTCGGTGCTCAGGATATGAAGGAGGTATCTGCAACATCAAATTTTGTCATCTCTAGTCCAGGTGAAAAGAACCATGGAATGGAAAGAAAGGTCGATGATTGGTTGTCAATTGTCCTGTCTTTTTCAGTACTACAAAGAGCCGAGGATAAAAGTCTTCAAGAAAGGAGCTAACAAGCTTTGTGGCCTCTGTGCAGAAGATTCTGGATGGCTTGTACTTGATGTTTGGATGTAAGAGGGTCTTTGGGAAGTGGAAATCCAATCAGTATGAGAGACAGAGGAGGAGATGTGGACTGAAGGCCCAATCCCCTCCTGAGAAGTTGAATTATCCACTGATCTGTGGTGAATGTCTCCCATACAGACATGAACCCACTGAGACAAGACCCCATTAGGTAGTTGCCAATGCCAAAATCTGTGCTCAACGGTGGAGATGGATCCTCGCTGGTAAGGTCAAAATTATCCTTGTATTCCAATGGATCGTGACATCAAAGCAAGAGGTCTAGAAACATAATGAGAGATGCAGTAACCCATCCTGTAGAAGAACTTTGGCGAGAAGCCAGTTTAGAAAATGAAGAATGGAGATGGGCCGCATCTACTCGAGATTCCATGGATTCTGGGATTTCTTCAAAATAGACTGAGAAAGGAGCTTCTCAAAGATCCCTAAGGGCCAATGCAGGATGGCAACCTCCATCCAGTAAGGCAACTCTCTCCAAGAGATATCAGAAACAAACCAACCAAAGTGGAAGTCAATAAACGGTTAAGATCCTCCAAAATTTGACAAGAGAATCTATGATAGGCCTCAGGCAACAGTTGCAAGGATGATAAAAAAAAAGGAAAACTGTTGTAAGTGACAGACCAATTCTGGAAAACTGAGATTGTGTAAGATGAACAGTGGCTTCTTGTCTAGAGCACCAAATACGAAGTAGAAGGTCTAACCTCTGAGAGTCCAAATAAGGGTTCATCAGGCAGTGGAAAGCCAAGGCATGCTGATCCAATGTCTGGCAAAGGTGGAAGGACCAGGTAATGAGACGAACTAGTTTCTCCAAATACAGAAGGTGAAGATTCATGAGCTACAGGATAAATACTCAAAACAATATAAACATGGCATATTAGTTGTAAGAAAGAGTGCAAGAGGCGGGATGTCCATCTGAGGTTCATGTGCAGCTGTCTGAGCAAAGAAAGGTGCTGAAAAATAGTCTAAATTCTCACTACTCCACTCTTTATTTCCCACAAACTCAGCTTCAGAGCCAATAGGAGGAGAAAGATCAGATCTACCCCTCTATGTATGAAGAAGTGTATGTCCTCTGTGGAAGGAGACCCCCCAAATGCCTGGTAAACATTAGAATTGTGAGGTGGTAGAGAAGGAACATCAGGTGGCTCTGTGTTAAAACATGTATGCGAGTATTAACAATTGAAAAAAGTCTCCAAAATTGTTTTTCAATTGTCTCATAAAATCAAGAAAATTCATATATTCATGCCCCAAGAAAAAGATCTAAAATAATTCAAAAGAAAATGATGTAAATGTAGTAATAGTGCTGAAGAGAAACCTGTAGTAAACACATAAGACCATCTTCGGAATTTTTGCCATCAAGAAGATGTGAATAAGAAAGAATAATGGGGAGCTTATATATGGATTGGGTATAGACAGAGTATTGACATAGGTGGAGAGAGTCATATGATTAAAACCACTAAGGGCAATATAGTGGGGTATGAAAACTGGAGCAAACAAGGTAGAATTCATACCACTGCTTAGATGGGCAAAGAAGAGAACCTTTCATCAGGATAAAGCTAAAGTGTGAAAAGATGTAATGGGTTTAGGAAATCTTCAAGTCTGTCTTTTCTGAGCTCATAGTTTCTGAACAATAGTCTTGAACTCCTCTTAGCCACAGTTTAAACTGGTGGAGTACATCATCACACTTGCCTCCTGAGAACCATTTGCGCTAAAAAAGATTTTGCAAAACCAGTTCAAATTTTACAATTGCTTTCTATGGGTGTTTAATAGGTTAAATCATTCATTCCTCTTACAATAGAATATTTCATGGGGTATCTCTCTAGCAGTTTCTTATGTAAATTTTGTAGGAAAACTATGCATTATTTCTGAAACTTTAATATTTGCTGTTAGCTAGCTTGATTAATTTCTCTGTGTGGCCACTTAGTTGTTTAGCTGCACATTCAACTTCTAATTTTTTGAGACAGAATATTGTCTTTGTTTCATGCATCTACTTTTGGAAGCTGGGTCACATTCCTAACAAAATCTAGCACAAACTTTATAAACTCTGAAAGAACTGTTTACAGAATACTCTGAAACTCTGCAGCTAAAAGTGGCATCATTGGCTTGTCTGTTTGGAATGTTTGTAAGAAGGGTAGTAAGACTTTGGCATCTGACACAAAGAAATTCAATTTGTTGGCACCAAAGCAAGGTTTGCAAATGATTGGTTGACATGTTGGCTGCTTACTCTTGGGCAATTTCTGGGTTTGTTTCACATGGTTTTTGATATTTGGCCAAACTCGGATGATCCTTTCGGCTACAGACACATCCTCTAACCACCTAGAGCTACACAATTTCAGAGAAAATTCTGCATTCAGCAACTCTAGTATGATCGAGATGCCCTCTTTTTTTAATATATAAGCCTGGCGAGAAAAACCAGCGTGATTTGAAAAGATAGATAATTGAGTCAAGCGAACAGTAGGTACTGTAAATAAAGTGTGTGAATCACTGTGATTTATAGTGTGTTTTATAAAAGTTGTTAAGTGTATTACAAAGTTTGTACCGAGAAAGAATAAACTAGTTTTAATCAAGAAAGGACTTGTATCACTGAAGTTTCTCAGAAAGAATTTCTACAGAAAATTAACAAACAAGCAGATACGCAACAGTACTCTTGAAAATTTTTAAGTTTATGTATATGCCCAGCATTGCAATGGATTGAACACGACTCAGTAACAAAACAATAGTTCTTTAGAACAGCAATTTTCCACATGATATTCACAAATACTGAAAGATCTTGATGCAAAACTTCCTTTAATGACATGGTGGGATGAGGATGAAAAAATAAACTTTGGGGTGAATAAGAAGATTTCAAAACTGTGAATCACTTAGGGTCATAAACAAGGGTTTTAAGTTTTTCTGCTTTTTAATATTTTGTTTGTTGGGCAAGTGAAGAATATAACGTTTCATAAGATAACACAAGATTTCTCTGCTAAACTTGTACAAAAATAAAGAATACTCATACTTCCAGAACTATTTGAAAAGAGAGAGCTGTTAAAAAAAGACTAAAAAGTACATAAATACTTATAGAAGTAACCTAAAATACCATAGATCTGGATTTACTTAGATAACTTAAACCAACTAAGAAAGTTTGTCCGATATTATAATATCATTATCAAACCATTGTGTTAGCTTGTTTCATATTTAAGCACAATGCTACACAATGGAATATCTGCAAGTTGTTCACCATGGGTATCAAACTTCATTTTAATAATATAAACCTTCAAGCTTACTACTGAGCCACTTGTGGTCCAAACCACTGTTAAAAGTATATTAATTTGTGCATGTATTTATGTATCTTGATATTGTTTTTACAATTTGCTTATATATAACTTTTAGTCAATTACAATGCTTATAGTTGGTATTACAGCACCTACAAAATAATTTTTTAATCATCTTCTGCAGTCAAGATTATGTACCTTGAGCACTGAAATCTTACTTGTAGTTATAAGTTGTAAACAGATTGTTGTAAATAATTTTTTTTCTGTGTATGTAAAATATATTGGTGTTTAAAGTGTGCAGTTTGCCATGAGGAGGAATGTCTAAGAGCAGGTGATGGTTGAAAGAACATGATAGTATACAAGCCAACTTTTGGAAAGTTAGGTTTCCAACAGGTTATGCTTTTGTTGTTGATGTGTGTCTATCCAATAGGTACTGTTTGTTCCAAGAGGATGATAAACATTATTTGTTCTCAATTTTTAAAACTAAGGACTAGAGTAGACTATAAATTATTAAACTCACCATACACAGGAGTTTTTCCAGGTAAAACAACAACAACAAGTTGGAGTCCTTGAAATGAGGACTTGAGGTAACGAAACATTGGCTCCACCTGGTCAGGACCCGTGGCATACTTACAAAAACATGGCTGTCCATTAATTGGCATTCCTGCATCATTACTTATTTTCTGAAGCTGTTCGATGAAATTTCTAGCAATCAAATGAATCAGAGAATAATACATTTAAAAACAACCACAAATCACTTAGTTTAGACAACTGAAAAAGTCACAAAATTCCCACTTCCTGTGATTTTATTCTATGAAAATGAAACATTTCTTTCACAATATTGTTTCATATGTTTGGTATGTTGACAGTTATTTAAAATTTGAGAAACTGGTAACTATGGTCTTACACCTACTCAAACTTTTTTATAATGTACAAGATCTATGCAAAATATAAATAATATATAGTTGTGAGCCATTTTTACAATTTAACCAGTTTAGAAAAAGTGAGGAACTCTACAGCTTAGTCACTGTGATTTTGCAATCATTCTAAGTGTAAGAGAACTGTATTTTACACAGAAAATTATACTGCAATATTAGCTGAAATGAATGACAACTGTTATGTGAGAAATATATTTGCTTAAAATGCTATATTCAAATAATCATTTATCATATTATTATGACAGTGCACACAGTATAACTAACAACAATAAATAATTAGTAGCAGAAAAACTTACATAGATAGCAATTAAATTTTCCTTTTGTTTAGTGGAACAAAATATTGAATTTTTCATAATTTTAATAAAAAGTAAAGATATACTGCATGTGGGTCATGTAATTTCATAGAATATGAAATATAAGGCAAGTGCAAAATGTAGCACAGGCTGAAAATGCTTGATCTGAACTTTAAAACTTCTTTTAAATGCCCATTCTCTTCCTTTCCAGTCTGAATATTAAAGTTTCATTTATCATATACAATGTTTTTATTTCTCAAAAGAAAAAAGAATCTACCAGAAAACACCATATAACAACGTATTGTATACCCTCAGCAAGCTTTGGTTAGCTGATCACACACAGTTAACATTTATAATGGTGAAAGAGTATCCACACACAAACCATCTAAGTATATTTAATTGTAGGACACAAGAAAGTGAAAAAAAATCATCTTATACAAACATTTTAAAAGACTAAAGGGATATAGACTAATTGCAATGTCAATGTAAGGGTAGAACTAATAAAAAAGGTAACTGCTAAAAAACTTGTGTGACACCCAGAAGACAGTGGTATGACTAAAAGAGATTAACTACCTCAACTGTCTATGCAGTCAAACACAGCATTATGCTCTTTGGCTGCTTCACCTTAGAAATACTTGCAATTAAGTGGATACTGGCATTTTGAGAATGAAACTAAAAGCTTTGGGAGTTTTGTATATTATGATAAATATTGGCTATGGTAGACAACAGGTACTGTTGGTTAAAATTTGGCAAATGGAGATCACCACTAAGTCCCATCTTCTTCAACATATACACATCTGATTTAGTCAGTGAAGTTGAAGACCCTGGAGTGACACCACAGCACATAACTTTTGAAATCATCTCACACACACCAATGAAAGCAGTGGAGGGCCTGTAAGAAACAAGCAAAAGCCTTTTGGATGTGACTACCAGATCTCACATAGATACCTCTATTTTCATGCTGACAGATGAGTTCCGCACATAAGTTATCACTTTTTTGGGTATTGTGATGGGCTGCAGATTGAGAATGTCTCCACATGGTCATCTAAGAGAGAAGTCTTACCCTTCTCAAATACACTGCAACCCAGAAAGCGCAGCAAAGGAGCCTCATGAATCTGAGGAGAGCAACAGCCATGACCAGAATGGAGTGTTGAATCAACTTATTTACATCAGTTGCAAAGTCAGCAATGATCAAGATAAAGAAGTTGCAAAATGAAATCATGAAAATAGCAAAAGGAAAAATCAAACTAACAACCTATGCTTTTCTTATGGCTTGGTTTAAACAGCATACTGCAAGACAAAGAATTCTAGCCAACCAAGTATTTATTGAGACTGAAATTGGTCAAGTCATGGTCCAGTAAGCAGCAGCAGCAGAAAAAAACATGTAGAGGAGATATGTCCACTGGAAAACATCAAGCATACTGAGTGGTTCAAGGCAGATGGTATTAAGTTAAACACAATGACAACTGGCAACAGGATGTGGAGGGAAAGTTTAGAGAAGGTCAACACAGTCAAGATCGTGGAATGGATATATGAGCATAGACCAACATTTATCATAGCAATGAATGGCACACTCAGAAAAGACATCACTACATAGGTAGCAGCTGTGTGGAGAGAAGGATATTTAGTGTTTCAATGGTCAGCAACAAAAACTGGGTAATCCAGTTCATTTACAGCAGAACTGAAGTATACATAAGGATACATTTGTCTAGTTGACAAATAAAAGTCAAGATCATGAGAGGATCATACTCCTGACAGAAGCCCTAAACCTCATCACAAGATTGGAGACAAGTTTTGCCCAAAGAATATGGGTAAAATGTTTAAGAGACCTAAGGTTCATCTGATAATGACTTTTATTCCTGCCCACAATGGCAGGTAAAGAGACCTGGCTGACCTGGTAAGATCTCCAAAAGATGACATCAACGAATAGCATGTAGATTTATGGTACAGAAAAAGACACAAGAGTGTCACATTAGTCATTTGAAAAACTCGAGGAAAGAGGGTGGAATATGAAAGTGGAGCAAGCATGAAAATATGCTACTTAAGTCAAATTGGACTGACTGTTATAAATACCCTTAGGATATTATTGGAGGGAGAAGAGCCTACGCCAGGATCATTGCTCCACCCCCCCCAAATCAATTATTAGTAAAAGTAATATTAAATAGTTTCATTAACATTGAGTACCAGGCTGTTAAACAAAAAGTGATACACAATAATTAAAAGTAATAAAGCATAAAGCTAAACTGGTTGCTGCTGACTGACCTCCCTGTGGCTGATGATAAAAAAATTAGGAATTTTGCAATGTTACTTGGACTGCACACTGATAAATGTGCTGCAATGAGATTTCATTATTGGAGGGAGTAGAGCTTCTTTAGCCAATGCTAAATTCCTCTAGTGTGTAAACAAATACATAATAAATAATTTCACTGACTCATCAGTTATTTGCAAATATGAAACATGCAATTGGTCACAGACAACATCTGACTAAAATAGCTGTTTAACAATCCCAAATTTCACTGAGCAGGACAGTTTGTTGCACATACTGATGTAAAACTAACAAAAATAAAACTGTTAGTACACAGAAATTGTTAAAACCTATCACAAAATCACAGTAGAAGTGTTACAAAAAACTGTCAATTTTTATGTGTTTGTTGATGTAAATCAAACCTGACATAAGCTGCCTTTTCTAAAACAAAATATAATAGTTAAATGCATTGGTGAAAAAGATATACAAATTAAAGAACAGGTTAAACAGTTGCCAAGTTCTTTTATATTTTTAAGAGGATGACGTTTTGAGCTCACACTCTTCATTAGATCTTACAGCTCATAACCCATGCGCTGCCTACAGGATATAGCTTCCAATGACATGGTACAACACCAACAGAAATTCTAACAAATTTTCAATGAACAGAAATCTTTAAACATTTAGAGAAGAAATCATGAAGCCAACTGTAACTATCATAATTTCCTTAGAACCTTAAGAGATAAAAAAATGGCAACACTACAATAATGAACAGAAATCTTTAAACATTTAGAGAAGAAATCATGAAGCAAACTGTACCTATCATAATTTCCTTAGATCCTTAAGAGATAAAAAAATGGCAACACTACAATAAAATAATAGCCTTAAAATCATATATAAGCCCATCCCAAATACAACACTTTAAAACAATGCTGTCAATGTGGATTTTCATTGTGATTCTTCATAATTTTCCCTTTCCACAACTTTTGAAGACCCTTTTGTTGTGACTCATTTGTCACATTTCATCTTTTCCCATAAAAGGAATATTATTTGAAAGATAATATAGCTAATACTCTTGTTCCTTGTAGGCAAAACCTCTACAAAATCTATTTGATATGCCAAAAAATTTAATAAACCATTGAAAAAAAAAGAAAGAAGTGTTATGTGATACTTTTTTCATTATATTCTTCAGTAAATAAAGATTTCTTTAAATTTAACTAATCTTGCCTTGCACAGTGAACAATCTCCTGAGGTAATATGACAATTTATATTTTTTTCTCTTTTTAAATTACATTTTGAATGTTTTACTGATAAAACATATGGTGATGAAGACAGATTTCTTGATATATTGGTTTGTAACATACAATTTATTAATCTGTTGCTATGTTACTTTAAAATACTGTATCTCATAATCAATATCTTTTAGAAATCTTTAGCAAAGAAAATACAGTTTCCAAAAACTCCACATGCAAAGATTGAACTAATTATCAAATGTCCCATTTTGCCAAGGACAGTTCCACCATCACAACATTTTCTTTACAAAGAGCCAAATGTCAAATTTTCACATATATTTGTATTAGAAAATTGATATTAATATTTTTGTTTAACATAAAAGATATAGCTACCTTAGATTTGGCCTAACAAATGAATTCTTAACTTTTCATTCTTGAATCTACATGATTTATTTATTGTAAGGTAAACATATTATTTTTGGTGTAATGTTAAATCAGCATAATAAAGTTTGATTATTTAAAAAAACATATACTATTACACAGCAAAAGATCTCTACAAACTTTAAAGCATAAGATACTTCCACGACTAGAACAGTAGCATAAAAAGCAGGTGTGATTACAATGACAATTTTGAGTACTAGGCTTTAGCTAAACTTGTAGAGAACCTTCAATAATATACTTACTGTATACTTCACACAGTCATAATGTTTTATATCTGATTCAAGTTCTTACAGACTTTCAGGCAAAACTAAGTTGAATGTAACTGTGTGTGTCATAATATGATACAGAAAATCCATGATGATAATTTTAAGTCACTGTTGACACAATAAAATAAGAGTGTACATTATTAATTTAAAAATTAATTTCGGGCTTGTAATATAATAACCTTATATTATTTCTGTGTGATATAAATTACTGGTTTGCATACATCAACTTTTATTGCCTGATGATACCTCTTAACACATGCAAGCAATGGTGATACTTTTTCCTTTGAATCCTGCTCCATCTGTTTTAATAAACTGATATTTCAATGTAAAGAGAACTTTTGTTTATCAAGTAAAACACCAAGTATTAAAACTCAATGTTCATGACACTGGATCTATGAAGCGCACTATGTATGCAATAGGGATGTGTTGTAAGGCTTTATAATCCTTTACTGAAATTAATTTTACCAATTCTTATAATTCACCTTTGATATACAATTAAAATGCATCGTTAGTCATAAATCATGATTTCTGCTATATAATTCTGTTAAGAGGTGAAATTATTACATTGAATTGACTGTTATAAAAAGTCAAGTCTTGAATTACATACATAAATTACTCACCATCTAACATCGTGCAATGAATATTAACCATTATCACATATACAATAAAATTAAGATATCACATAAAAAAGTATATTTCTCACAAGAATTCTCATATATATATACAAAAACAAAATGACATTTTGTCATAAATATGAGATAGATATTTAATAATAAAAAAATAAAGAAATAACAAAAACAAAATAAATCTTGAAAATCCCAAGCCAATTGCATGGTTAATGTAAAATATCTGTTCATCTTCCACTTGTATAGATTAAGAAATAAATAATTTTTTTAGCATGTAAAATTCCCACAGTGAATCATCTTTGGTAAAAATTTAAAAAATGATTACTTTTATATTTACTGGCAACTGAGCCAATCATTTACAAAAACAACATGATTCTACAAAATATATTTATGTAATTTAAACTTACTTAGGTCATTTTACAACTAAATGGTCAACACTGATTAGTTCAAAATATTATATTATTACAGTGAAAGTTTCTTCTTTAATATGAAAATTACTGAAAATTTGGTTTCAATGTCACACAACTTTGAAAAAGTTAATTGTAAGTTTACTGTAAAAATGAAACATTACTGTAGGTATTGTGGAAAAATTAAAACATTGTTGTTACTTGTTTCTAGTTTCATTCCCCCAATGGTTTTCACACATGTGACTATCAAAATTTTATTTTACAAAATAAATTGATGCTATTCTAATTTTTATTTACCTTGACTTTATGATTAGGCTACTTGAAAAACTCCAGAAAACAAGCTTTTTACTTTGGCTAAGTACATGTTTACTTAATAAATAAAATCAATTATGATTATTCTTTCCTCTGGTTGGTTACAAAGTGTTTGAGTAACTGTGTTGTTACAGTTACATCATTTAAGGCTCCGACTTTGTAAAAACATGTAAAACAGGAGTGAATTGTCTGGAATAATACCTCTGGAAAAGTATATATTGTATTATTGGAACAGGCAACTGATAAGTGAATAAATACTTTGCTGTCTCTACTTGTTAAACAATGTAGTTCATAAACAAAGATTAAAAAAAAAAAGTTAATTCTAAATTACTGAGCTTGTATTCTGCAGACCCATTTTCCTCATATTTGTTTACCACTTAGTAGAATATTTTTGAGACACAGATTTTAGAGTCTATTTTATATGTTAATTCTAATCATATTTCAACAATTCAAACTCAAAAATATTTTGGAATTGATATTTTCTAATTTTCCAAGATTTATTTAGGGTAATTTACAAAGAAAAAGTTCATATTTTCATTTCTGCACAGCAGCAAAGACTTGCTTGTAAACAAAACAACCCACTTGTTGATTTTTATAAACTCTGTCTGCCAATCCAAAAGAATACCTTTACTTTTCTAAGAATCTATTACTCCTCAGGAATATATTGTCCATTTCCTGATTTTCAAATACTTCCCTTAGTTTTTGTACAGGCCTTTGATGAAACTTATAGTGCTGCATCTAGTGATTTGATAATTTACTAACAAAACACAGTTCTTAAAATAGCTGTAAAGAACATTTAAATAAGATTGGATACAGCAAGAATTAGACTATCACGTGTTAGTATAGAAAGTAGATAGGTTTATGAGTTTTTTTACAATTACTGTAAATGTTTTGTTATTTTCAGTTTATTTTGTTTGGTATTTGGAGAATTGTGTAAAATATTTGTTTGTTAAATTACATCTGTTTGAAAGGTATAGAAATTTTCTGGAGAGGTGGAGAGTTGTAGGAGACATACTAATCCATGATTCCTGCAGATGTCAACTGACCAAACGAAAACCTTTCAAGACCAGTCCTTAGAAAATTTAAAGATCTATTTTTGCAACAAACTGATAAAAACATAACAAATATATTAACAATAACAAATTATTCAGATATCCTCTGTAAGTTATTTATACAACTTTTAATGCATTTACTATGAATATCAATGTGTTTCACAATGATGCATGTTGCTCATATGCTAACATGACACATTTTGTTACTCTTGTATATCTATACAGTTTGAACATTTTGTTTTGGTCTGGGATTGAGTTAAGACATTTTGAAACCTTCAGAACATATTCAAGATTTTTTAAGGCTTCGCAAAAACCATGCAAATGATTAATCAGATGTAATTAATTGATAAACCTATTGGTTAACTCCCTATGGACACAGGCTAGTGTATCTTATATGACCTTGTAACCACTATGAAATCATGAAGGTATGTATAATATAACTTTGTACGAACTTAATGCATCTTCCCAAGATTTAGCAAGCTTTTAGCAAAAATTACAAAACTTTTGTACTTAAAAAATTAAGATTTTTTTAATTAAGTATTTTTAATAAAGATTTGTTTGAAAATATATGGAGTCAGAGTGATGACTACCCTAAGTGTAAAGTGATTTTCAAGTTAAGATTAAAACTACTTTTCTTCATCTGAAAATTTCTTATTTGCATAACCTCTGAAACCTCTTAAATAAATATAAAACTTAAAAAAACAAACAAACTATATTTTATCTGTTACTTTCTCTACCGTAACTCTATATGGACTCAGTTAATTTGACTGACCTTATAACTACCATAAAAAATACAAAATAAATTACCTTTTTTCATTCTATAATAACTACAGATTGAAACATAAAACTACAATTGTTTATCCTAAATAACTTAAGGCTCATAACAGTATACATCTGTTTATACATTTTTGTTATTGTTTATTGCCATTTGAACCATGTCTAACTAACAATCTTACCACAGAAGTTGTAAATCACTTGGCAAACCTGTAGTTCAAGTTGCAACATTGAAAGACGTAATGCAAGAACTGCTCATGAGCATACCATACCTTGTGAAGAACTTTTATTACTATTGTTCATTATCTTACCTAATAAATTTCTATTTTTAACATTTTAGTTACTTTCATAAAAATATGTAAAGAATATAAATGAAAAACAAGAAATACAGTACTTACCTTTCACCTCTTCTTTTTTACTGTTGGTTGGCAATGAAATTTAAATCTACCTATTATAATGTTGGTGCTAGTACATTACATAATTTTTATTTACTTAAATACTGCACCTAAGAACACATAATAATAACAAACACAAAGAAAACAATGTCCTATAACTATTATAATTTAACTGGCTTTCTAACCAAAACAAGTGGGGCTTAAATTAATTCCCTTTGCTGTTCAATCTGAATGCTCTGAGATTAGTTTTCAAACTGAAGATGAAATTGACAGTACTCTGTACTGATAACAACAGAGCATTATATGTGATTCAACAGACTGAAACTCTGTAATATTATTGGTTATAAATGATAAAGTATAAAATGTCAGAGAGAATTGTTGGCAATTTGTGTAAGCAAAAAATGTGATGGGTGGGTGTGGGGAGTGGGTTTAATTTTCTATTTTACGACTGTAAACAAATAAGATTGAAGGCTATAAAAATTGAGTTTGTCTTAGTAATATTTATATCATAATAAGTAACTTATGTTAAATTATGTACTTCAGAAAAGGGTGGTAAATAAATTAGAGAAGGGGGGAGACTTAGAGAACAAATGCCACGATTTTCATACACGGGGAAATTGAGGATTTTTAAAAATATTTCCATATAAATTTAAGATCGTAAGACTTATATAATATTAAAACTTGATTAATTAACTACATTTGGATGTAAAGTTTATACTCTGATAATAAATTTTGAATGGAACTGCAAAAGGTCATGATATGCTGTAACATAAAATTAGATATATTAAACAAACCATTCAAATTAAATACAGTTTGAGGTCATGAGCTAGAGTTCTTAAGGTCATAAAATTTTTGATTATTTTATTTTCATTATCAAATATTGGAAGTTTCTAATTTTTAAGTTTTACTTAATTTTGACTAAAAATAATTTAACAATAAATAACACACACATATATATATATATATATATATATATATACATATTATATATAAAACAAGAAATTTAGCATCTATATCCGAGTTGAGGGCTTTTGTTTTGCACTCACATTTTATGATTTAATAGCTCTACTTTTCTCTCACTATGTTGGTTATCTAAGAAATAATTCATGTAGCTCTCAAATATACATTTCAGAACAAAAAATATATCAGACACTAGAACAGAATGTTTCAAAACTACTATAATTTATCTAGATTTTTAACTGAGCAATAGGTTACAAAAATTCTGTTACTGCTACGAGTAACAACTTTACTCAACATCAAGCTTTTCTTTCAGACTATTGTCTTTGATCACCAAAATTAAACAAACAAGCTTATAATTTGTGTATATTACAATGTGCTCTTTCTATTGACTATAAACATGTCCATCAGACAAGCAGATGTTATATACAATAATTGGCTTGAAATGCATTAAAAAATGAGAGGAGCTTCTCTAGTGGATTTGATAAATGTAATGACATCTCAGCAAATCATGAAGACAGTACGTTAGAATTTTATATTCTCACTTATCATTTTGTGTAGTTTTTGTTTCTAGTTGTTTGTAGGTGTCAGCAACTTATTTTTGATGTTAGACAATTCTGAAAGGGGAAATCATAGCTTAGGCATGTCATGTGACACAGAAGAGTTAAGGTTGACAATTTTTGCTTAAATAATTCCTTTTGAAATTAAGATATTAATATTTCAATAATATTAAAATTTGAATAATAAAATACATTTTGATGCCAAGTTTATTGACATACATTTATAATAAAGTTGTTTAATTAAATCTTGAATGTAATTGTAAAAGATGTTGATATGCACCCTTTGACTCTGTCACACATAGGGTTAAATCTTTCTATCCAAGGGTGCAGGAATTTAATTTAGTAAATTGGTCTCCATTTTAAAAACAATAAAGGCAGATTATTGGAGAATTAACCCTTTTGCAGTAGGTAGGTAAATGTGTGCATGTCACAATGTTTTACAGAGCTATAATGAAAATTTTATTAAACAACTATATTTTCAATGTATGTCATTAAACATATCATCAAAGTATAGTTTATAATTTAAATTTTTATATTATATATGTTTTAATTTCTTAATCCAAAAGGAAATATAAGAAAAAAATTGCTCATATTCATTTTTCTGATTCACGACACATGCAGTTATATTTGTGCAATTAACATAATATTATTCCTACAATTTCATGTCTATAGTGTCTAACCAATTAGAATATAAAATAAGAACTTTCCACCTTTTCTTTTGATGAGATATTAATATATTTAGCAAACCCACCACATTCGCCTTAGCTATCCTTCATTCTATTGAAGCTACTTTCTTAGTCACACCTACCTCTCTTCAAGTACATGTTTCTAACCAACAGAAAGGGCACATTTTGAGCTAAATGAATATGCTAGTTGTTTGTAAATTTTATGGCAGATGAAGGCATAGTTCCATATGAAACCCTTAAATGTACTGACTAAGTCATTGCTCCAAAGAAAAATGATATTTTATTTAACCTACATATACCTTACTTAGAAATCCAGGTAAATTATAGTAGTTTTGTAAGATTCTACTCTGGTAATAGATAATTTTCTCGTTTTCTAAAATGGATATTTGAAATACACAAAAATTCATTCATCTTTGCCTCTGTTTGAGAGAATCAACAAGGCTTTGCAAGTATGGCACACAGGTACAGTTTATTTTCATAATCTTGTAAGTACTAGAAAACTATTTTTATGCATGCTTTTATTTATTATATAAAGGTTCTCTTGAATTGTCAGATTTTGTTAGAGGAAGGATAGTTGGTCAAGCAGATGGTGGAATAAGT
>NW_013667369.1:0-47173 GCF_000517525.1 Limulus polyphemus | reverse complement strand
AATTATAAATATATAATTCATGTGAATATGACTGAAAATTTTCATTTTTCTGAAAGGGTGGTGTCTATTTACTTGTGACCACGCTGTGTTCTTACAAAACTGTATGAACCAATGAAAAGTTATACAATATCTGATACACAAAAATACATGCAAATGTTGACACATGATAAAAAAGAAAATCAGGAAGACCTTTAAGGAAACAAAATTTCTCATATAAAACTGTATCATTGAACCAAGATTTATATAAATATTTTCCTAAAAACATTTTAGAAAACTGCAAAGTCTTACTTATGGCATACATAAAATTATAAACTAATCTTTACAAATCATGAAAAGGAGCATCATTACTGTACATACAATATTATATGAATCAATGAAAAGTGATACAACAATATTTCAGCAAATCATAAAACACTTTGTATAAATTAGAAAAAAAAATGTCCCACAAAATTTTATAGAACAAAAGTTGTGTAGAAGTTTCAGAAAATACTGTGATAAAATAAATTTTAAACAAATAATAAAGAGGTGACGTTACTGGCAAAGATAGTTCAGTTTAGGGAAGGGAAAAATATGAAAGTGGGAAAGAAAAAGAGCAGACACTTTTATGCAGCAAATAAAATGTGAAACTCTTATAACACTATCTGCTCAGGCATCATTTACTGCGCATGTCATGATGTTTTAGTGGCTTACATTCAAAATTTTATTAAACTACTCTTTGTTTATGTTATACCAATTACTATAGCATAAAATCATAGCTAATAATCCATATTTTAATAATATATAAGTTTTAAATTCTTAACTTCATAAGGCAATATTTTAAAAAAATCCTGAATTTCCCTGTGTGTCAGAAATGTGATATATTCTCTAGGTATCCCCTCTTCTCTATTTTATTAATCACCCCTACAATAAGTTCAAAATTCAACATAAATTACTCACTATAAAATCATCATTGCTCAGACAAACCATAATTTTTATTGCTTTCAATTCTGTTTGGTTACAGAATCATCAAATAGAAAATCAGACCCCTTTCGGCGTACCTACCTGTCACATTCTCTCTTTCAGGATATGTAAATTGCCTGCTTTTTACATGTTATTATTCTATGTGCTTTGGTGCATTATTTAATTAAATAAAAATTATTTTGTGCATTTACTACCATTAGTATAAAAAAAGTAGGGTTAAGTGTCATTGATAGTCAACAGCAAAAAGAAAAGAAGACATAGTTAAGTTCTTTATTTCTTGAGGTACACATGCAAGCAGTTTGAAGTAGCTCATGAAGATATACACACTATATTAAAAGTTAGTAGTATCAAATCTATACAGACTTTCAATGAGTACAAAGAGGTCACGTAGTCGGTCAAATTGACTGAGCCCATATTGAGAGAAATGACTGATATTTGGACATGTTTTATGTGGCTTGAACATTCAAAGAAATCAGCTACAATCTTTTCAGCTGTTTACATACTACATAAAAGCTTAAATGTTTAGTTTCTGAGAGGAAAAGTCTGCATCTTTTCATTTGACTTTTCTCAACAACTGTTGGGAAGTGTTTTGCAAGAGAGAGTCTCAGAGGTGAAGACTCTTGCAGAGTTCTTAAGGGTGGTATACCAGAAGAACATGGTCTGCTTTGAAGTAAAGGTCCAACTAAAGTAGTGATCAGGTCCATTCTGAAGGCCTTTGGGGATAATTTTGGCTGGTTGGTCTGTATCTTGTAAAATATATATGAATTCACAATTGTAAAGTCCAAAGGTCTATAAAACAGTTTCTTATATTATTTTATTGTTTTTCATACAGTCAAATAGTACCTTAAGTGTTCATCATTCAGGTCCACCTCTCCCATATGCTTCATGTAGTCTTCACTTAACTGAGGTTTTGTAATCTCGTGATCCCTCTCTCTTCTTGTCACAGTATTAGTGTAAAGTTGAAAGTGCATCAATGTCTCGTTTGTCAGTCCATTTTACAGCTGTCATTGTTTCACATTTAAAAACTCATGCTTTCCCTCTGTGGGAAATACAGTCTGCTTTTCCTGCATGTCCCAAAAGCATAGGTTCCAACAGCCAGTAATTTGTCAAATAAACAAGGGGAAGTGTAAAAGTTGTCTATTGAAACCAAGTGTTCTAGTCTATTGTACTCCATCAGTTCCATCACAAAGATATCTGTTAGACCTTTAGCTGGAATTCCTCTCAATTTGTCTGTGTAGATGTTAAAGTTCTGGTATTAGTGGTACGTTGTGTGATATATCTGGCCTGGGTAATTCAGGAACATCCTCATCTGATGAGGGTCATTCCACAGCTACATCTTTATCTGTTCATAAGACAGATTCAAGAAGATCTAGTTCAGTATTTTTTGACCATCAAGTTTTGTAAACAGATTCTGCCACATGCATTGAAAGAGAAGCATTAATTACTTCAGCGATTCCTCTGATAGAAAGCCTTCTTCATCAGATAAGAATGAAACATTCACAATAAACTCCAACTCTTCCTGTGTGAGAAATTCCTTCTTTCCATAATTTCTTTTGCTTTTTCTGTGTTAGATAAAACTTTTTTGAAGAAAAAAACATGTATGTTACAATATTTTCTGAGTTGTGCATCTTAAGACTTCAGAAACAGTACTATACTAATACAACTGAATAGCAATTTCATATATATATTATATTATATAATGATTACTTACTTACAAATAATAGTTGTTATACACTTGTTTCTCCTCTGCTCTGTCAGTGACTAACTTTTGATTTTATGCACCAAAATGTTGTAGAGAAATTTCTAGATTTTACAAGGCTGAAAGACAAATATGAAATGCTAGCTCAACCAAAGCAGACCACTTTTATATTACTGTAAGCTATATGTTTATTGGCTGATGTATAAGCAAGGTCAGATAAAAAATAGCATATTTATAAACACACACCCAAATAACTTTATATATACAAAGCTATATCATAAATTTTTGTCTCATTGGAAGCACTGTAGTTCAAACAAGCCAATAAATTATCCAATATGTTGCAAGCCAAGGGAGTTATGATAATCTGTGTAAAACCAGAAATTACATCAGAACGTGCTTGTTCCAGGCTGAAGGGAATACTTCCAGTTGTGCCAGAAACGTCTGATTATTGCTTCACTCATGTATATTACATTTCTCATAAGCTGTATAATGACATGAATGGTAATTGACTGTCTTATGGTCAGTGGATTTCTGCTGAAGGGAATACTTCCAGTTGTGTTGGAAATGTCTGATTATTGCTTCATGCATGTACATTACATTTTCCATAAGCTGTATAATGACATGACTGGTAATTGATTGTCTTATGGTCAGTGGATTTCTGCTGAAGGGAATATTTCCAGTTGTGTTGGAAATGTCTGATTATTGCTTCTTGTATGTACATTACATTTCCCATAAGCTGTATAATGACATGAATGGTAATTGTCTTATGGTCAGCAGATTTCTGCTTCAGTTGCCAGCAGTATAATAAACACAGGAAACAGATATGAAAAGGTTAGAAGTAGAAACTCTCTAGATAAATACTTTGGAACTTCGTGGTCAATAATGAAAAGGAAAGAGCAGTATTACTAATGCTACTGAAACTTTTCTTTTGACAGTACTTTGATGACTTGTCTAAAGGCTGGAGAATCAAGTATAATGTTATGGTAAAAACAATTAGAGATAAAATATGAAGTTTTACCAAAAAACAATTTTTGTTACTGATTTAGGAGGTTCTAGAGATTATTGGAATAAAATACGAAAATTATAAAATAAAGAGAAGTATTTTTAACATTAGTATGAAAATCACCTTTCACCCAGATTGACTCAATAAAAATATTGTAATTTCACAGGCAAATATTTTGTAAAAATAATTAATAAGAAATATTTTTTTGTGTATGATATACATTTATTATTTACTAAGAGCTTGCCAAATTTTGTGAAGATACATTAAGTACTTTTAGAGTTATAGTATGCATACCTTCATAATATCATGGTAGTTAGGAGGTTGCATAAAATACATAAGCTCATTGAGATACAGTTAAGAATACTTGCTACTCAAGGGGAGGGATGTATCTTCCAAACTTGGATCAAATTCACTCAAAAGAGATGATGCAGTAATAATAGATAAAATAATGGCTCCCATGTTTTTAACAATATAAATGGAAAAATGGCAATGTTCAAGTTCAATTTGTTTATAGGAATAATGTAACACTGTATTCAAAATTTAATTAAGATCAGTTTCAAAGTTCTCATGTAATGAAGACACCGTATATAAGTTTTTCAAATCACTTACTGGTATAATGGGGCAATTCTCATTACTTAAAACTTGATTTTGGGCTAGTTTCTGTTCAACAAGGATAATCAGTGGAGCTTTCATATTCAAACTAAGCCATACAAATACTTAAAACAACTTGTTCATTATATTTAAGCTACATCTAATGCATCACTACATAAGAAAGATACCTACCTCAAAAGTCAATTAAGGTCCAAGTCACAGTTCCTTGACACTTTGAAGGTCTATGTAGACCTTATGGATTTATTATAGGAATGCCTTACATTTTGTGAAATGCTTCCTCATTAAGTTCCATTGTTTTCATTTGCAAATCACGTGCGGGATTATGAAAAGTCTTCACTTGTGATAAGTAATTGATCAATTGATTCACATAGTGACTTTAAGTTTTATGTTTAAAGAAATGTTCATGCTTTTATAAATAATTATTAATCAATTATTTTTGTTTTTCTTCTAGAATTTTCAAACTGATCCTTTTAATGGGGGTGGGAAAACCTATATTCTAGACCTTTTTGAATTATAAGTAACTTTTGATCAAAGCAAGCTATCTATATAGATCAGTGAATAATGGAGCTATATTAATACATAAGTCTAACTAAGAGAATGTAATATCATAAGTTTGGTCTGTTTTGAATTTCATGCAAAGCTACATGAGGGCTCTTTGCACCAGCTGTCTCTAATTTAGCAGTGAAAGATTAGAGGGAAGGCAGCTAGTCATAACCATCCACTGATAATTCACGGCTGAAAGGGCGAACATGTTTGGTGTGATGGGGATTTGAACCTGCAACTCTCAGATTGTGAGTCAAGTGCTCTTACCACCTGGTCATGCCAGGTCTAATATCATAAGACAAAAACTTATAATGATAAGAATGCATTGAATCATCACATGGGTGCCCTAACTGTTATCAGTATTTTTGGCTATAATCTCAACATCATCTCATGGGGTTTATCCAACTTAAACAGATTTAAGTTAGTCTAAAGTCTAAACACTATGCAATCGATATAAAACAATTATGATATTCAATAAAAAATAATAAAAATATACTATGTACATTAATCAGTTAACCAATGCTGTTGATGAAAAATGGAGATTATCACAAAATACAAAACTAGTATAAATGGGACAGCTCATGGAATAAAGTTTGAAAATGTTAAATAAGATTAAAATTACTTCCAAGATAATACATAATGCAATCTGTTGTGAAATATATAGCATAGCTTAAACATTAACATACAATAATTTCAGTGAAACATTAAAAACTTACTATGTGTACTGATTATTAATATTGGGATGCGAGTGTTTTAGTTTTTCACCGGCTACTTTAACCTGTTGGCATAAAAACTTCGAAATTGGCACATATCTATTTCCATTCTCCCTAAGTTATTCATATTTATGGTAGAATGGTACATTATTCAGAAAATTTTATACAAAATTTACTGGCTACTTCGAATGTAACTTGAATAAATAAATGTCATTCACAATGGAGAAACAAATTTATTATTGTTGCAATTATACAGGCAATTAATGTTAGTAGTTGCTTAATATAAAACAAATTACAGTGCTGTCAAATAGTTCCTTTGCATATTATCTTTATAAGTTAAATTAAAATTATTTTTTCACACTAAATATAATCATTTTTGTTCAATAGTTTACAAGTATTGTTAACCACTACTATAGAACTGTCTTCACTTTATTTTAGTTTTCATTAAAATGTTTGACTTATCCCATTTAGAAGCTATTCATAAAGGTGTAAAATGTGAATACTTATGAGAATGCCTCAAAATTCTTTTTCTTTATCTGTGTGTTAAATACATGAACTGAACTGGCTGTGAATTACAAAATAAAATAAGTCACACTGAGGTGAACTTCACTTGGCACTATCCAAACTTGTAATTACTTTATTTGAATATTTCTTTCCTCCCTGAACTTATTTGTTAAAACAGTTGTTGTTTGTACCAATGATTTAAAATATTAAAATTCTTATAATAGGTCTGAAAATTACTTCACAATTTCTCAATAGTGAAAATAATTTTCATAACTCTTAATTGCTGAATAAGCTTCTTATTAAGATATACATATTTCATTTCAGAAAGTCAAACTTCAATCATTCAGGTACGATTTGTTTAAGATTTCCAAGTTCTCTTACATTGTAATTATACATCTTAACCTGTGAAATAACAGTTTTTTTTGTTGTTTTTTTTAAGTTTATCTGTACATTAGTAACTAGCCATTTAACTATGCTACAACATCCACTGAATAATTTGTGCAGTGTTTTACATTAATAAAAGAAGAAATTTATGCTAGAGAAGTTTGAACAATATTAACTGACAAGATATTGGTACATACAACCCCCAGTATATAAACACAATTTTGAACATAGCCCATGAAAATAGCAGTATTTCTTAAATTCTGTAGGCTTGTTGAGTGATCTCATAAGTTAGACTAGTTGAAAGAAGTTATGGCTTGATAATCTTTCTTATTCAAATAATTCTTAACACATAATCCATTTTAATTAGCTTTTCATATTTTCATGATTATCAGTTATTTACACAAAAAAATAACTTGAGTATTCAAGAATGAAGTGTCTTAAAGAATCAAGAACAAAAGATGTTAATGGTTTAATTGCAAAACTTTTAGAAGCTTATAAATGTGAGTGACATATACAATAAGCCTTACCTTAATGCATCCTCTTTGCAGGACCGCTGTGGAGCAAAGCAAGCAATGGCCCAAACCCTTATCTCCATTCCAGTATGAAACTGCTTCCCCCGCATGTCCCAGACACCCTGGTTAGGAACTGCTTGTTGCTTGGTCTTAAAGAAGATAAAAAGATAATGACTCACTGGACACTATATCATGAACCTACTTACAGACTTTCCAAATCAATACTTTCACCAAGATACACAAATTGAAAATTAATCATTATATCGTTTATTGCATCTTATAGTACGAGGGTGGCCTATTAGAAACTTTTTCATTTAAAAAACAACATGAACTATTATTACATGAAACAAGATGTTATGAAAATAATAAAAATAATTCTATTACCTCCAAAACTAGGATAATATCAGTCAGCTCAATTCAACTCACTTTCCAAAAAACAAAAGGTAATAAGCCTTGAGAGAAACAGAAAAAACTAGCATGCTGATGAATGAAAAAATTATATCATTTCTAATTAGTGATAATAAATATCAATATATATGTTTTGTTTCAAAAATTTCAATTATGTAATGAACAAACACAAAAAGTCAATAAAGTAATCAAATCTCCTTCTCTACGAATGTGACTTTTAAAAAGTTTTTGTACAGAAGCGGGAACTTATTAATAATAAAAAAAAACAGTAAAAGGTAAGACCAAAATAATAGCATGAAGTAAAATTTCACTGTTGTCAAATAAGTTTCTTTTCATGACTGATAACATGACTGTTAGTAGCTAGAAGAACACAAATTAAGGGAATAAATGCTGAAAATGAGTGTAATTGTACAAAAAAGTTTCAAACTTAATTGCCAAATACAGCTTAAACTAAAACAAAAGAATATTACATGTTTCTTTGAATACAAGTCTAGAAACATGAAACAAATATCAATCCTTCCAGAGCTACACAGGAAACTTCAAGTGCCCTTAGGTAATGTATACAATAAAAACACAAGATAAGTTAGAATATCCAGAGTTTCGGCAAATGTTTCTAGAGAGATAGTCACTAAATTCAGAGGTCATGAATAATTGTTTATTAAAACAGTATTTCACTTCTCTTTTTTTTTTTACTTTCTTATGCAAAAACTGTAAATGACCAGAACATTTTATATGATTTCATCAGAACATTTTAATAAAGTTATACCTGACTGTTAAAAGGCTAGCTTTTTATCTCCATTTGTGAACACAAGTATATTAAAACCCATGAACCTACTTACAGATTCTCCAAATCAATACTTTCACCAAGATACACAAATTGAAAATTAATCATTATATCTTTTATTGCATCTTATAGTTTGAGGGTGGCCTATCAAAAACTTTTTCATTTAAAAAACACCATGAACTATTATTACATGAAACAAGATGTTATGAAAATAATAATAATAATTCTATTACCCTCAAAACTAGGATAATATCAGTCAGCTCAATTCAACTCACTTTCCAAAATAATTACCCAATACTTAAATTTGTCATAAAGTGATGATGACAAATGGAATAGCAAAATTGTGCTATATGTACTTGGCTTTATAGGCAGCAAAATTATAATCTACATGAAAGTCAAAAACCAGGTTTACACTAAGGCAAAATTGTGAAGCCACTTTTTTCTTAATAAAATAAATAGATGACACAGCAATGGTACCAGAGATAAATACAGTCTTAATCATTCTTCTTGATATTAAGTAACTTCATTAAAAATTATACTTAATTTTTTTATTTATAAAATGCAATAAATATGCCTATAACATACAAACAAAATTCTAAGAGTGCCAAGACAAGGAGATAAAAATCTTGAGGAAGTTTATTAATATCAATAAAACTAAAAATTAAATTTTTTCATTAAAAAGTAGTAATTGTTGATATTAATTTCAGATAACAAGTACAATTACATGATACAATTGGTCCCAAGGGATGACTTAGTGTACTTTCTCTTGTACATGTATATTCAACTAAAACATTTAAAAATTCTGACACCTTTATGAATAAGGATTTTTTAAAGTTAACACAATGATTTTTTTTAAATTTTGAGCACTTTACATAGAAGTTAAAGAATCAATCCATCTATACACAGTATTAAGTAAGCAGTAAATCTTTTGATAATATTATAGCTAATGTATATGGAATAGCTTTGATTTGATTTAATAACTATAACTCAGGAAACAATAATTAAAGTAGAGAAGAAATACAGACATTGAAAAATCTTATTAAAGATGAAAATATTGTTACAATAAAGCTTGATAAAAGAAACATTAATATTATTTGGATAAATCAGGTTACTCAGATAAAGATGATATATCTTAAGAAATGTATCAAAACTTGTAAAACTCAGAGTCCTTTTAAAATTGTAGAAAATAAGTTATAAAACCACCTGCTGGAATCAAAAAAGGATAATTTTTATCACAAAAACAGAATTTTTAGATAAAAAATCATCATGGAGTTTGTTAGAGAGTTTCTATGACACATGTAGAAGAATGTCCTGTAAGATATATAATTGAATACTGGAGCCCATAAATAATAACTTTTTATTAGAGCTTTTAATTTTTTTAAACACACAAATACTTCAAAAGGCAGTTTTTAAACTATGAAGTGAAATTACAAACTTAAAAGTATGACAGCAATGGTCATGGTTCACTATGCTTGTTTGATGTAGTGTTTTTATACAATAATGCCCTTTTTGAAGAAAGCCTGCAGCTAAGTGCTGAACTAGTTTATAATGGGAGTGAAATGACACATAGTAGCTTTTAAAACATATGAATTTGGTATCAATGAGTCCCATTTTTACATTTGCTAAAATTTGTATAATGAAATAGGAGGTATAGCTCCTCTCCAACTAGCATTTTCTTTACTTTTGTAAAAATAATGGTTAAAGAAGAAAGTTTAGTGTTTTTTAAAACTCTGTCTTATTGAAAGTACTTAGATGATACTTTACCAAATTTAAAGAACCAGAAATATATCAAATTTAAAGAATCAGAACAAATTTTAAGCTTTAAGAATATCTTAAAAGTAAACACAACAAAATTGGTTTGGGAATTACACATCAGCTAAATTACCAGCTAGCATTTTTAAACACCTTAGTTCAAAACAACAATGGTAAATTTAAGAATAAAGTCTTCCATAAAACAAAACATTTAAAGGTCTATATTTGACTTTTTTCCAGGTTTCATACCAGTAATATAAAAAAATATATAATTAAGATTCTGGTACACAGTGTTTATAAAATCTCAAGCATCTATGAATTTCTGCACCAAGAGTTTGCTAATATGAAAGTATTATTTTGGGGAAAAATAGCTCTCGACTGGTGTGATTAATATTACAAATGGCTATCTAAACACAAAAAGAACCTACTAAGAAACATGAACTTTCAAAACTATCCATATCTATAGTGCTGCCTTATAATGGTGAACACCCTGTGCATGTAAAAAAAAACAGAGAGAAAGAAAGAAAACAAATTGAGAGAAACTTGCATATAGTGTTTACCTAGATATACACTAATGTATTTGATTTAAACATGTAACAAGGATGTAATTTACAATATTTTGTAGATATAACAACAAAACATCATTGTTTGAAACAACAAATGTAGTATAAAAATATTTATGTTCTTTTCATAAACTTGACAATATCAGTTCTATTGTGAAATGGTTACAGACCTACATAAACAAATAAGCAAACATTAAAATATCCATCAGACTAAGTGAACTGAGGTAAATGTGACATAGCTGTCCAGTTAAATTATTTCAAAATCCTACCTAGGATCAGCAATGAATGCAGTTTCCATATATAAGAGAGTCTACTTATTAACAGACAAAGGCTAAAAGTCAAGTAAGTCAGCTAAACAGTTATCTATAAGATCAGTTTTCTTGAAGCCTATTTCATTTAAGACAATTACAGTGATATATTAGCTGCTTCATATCATAATAAACCTTTACTAATGAAAGCTTACACATGCATTTGTAAATCACTATCAGTTATTCTTCAAAACAAAAACATTGTTACTAATAAATAGGTATCTGAAAATAAAAACTGCATTACCAGGAAAGCTGGGAAAGTGTACTATAATCTATATGAATTCAATAACTTAACAATAGTGAACACTATATGGAGTCTACAAGAAAAATAACCAGTTCATTAATTGTTTTTTAAAAAACTATATGGTTATATCAGAATAGAGCAGAACTTCAGCCAGTGAGGTAAAAGTTCAGTGTTAATGCATTAATATTTTGACATACATACACACACACTGACAGCCCCATCACCACAAAAATTGTAAGATATGAAGGAGTTGGGATATGATTGAGTGCAATAAAGTTTATGGACAGTTGGATAACATCAATTACAGTAACTTCCTTTGTAGAACAATGATATTCTCAGGTTAAACTGTTTTCTGCAAAGAGTATTAGGTGTGTATGCTTTATAATGTGAGGATATGCAGGTTCAATCATAAAGTAATACTGAATTTAACTAAACTAACTGAGTTTAATCTAAGTAATAAACAGACTGGATATGATGTGAAATTCAAAAATTAGAACAATCTTTATATATTAACAAGGACAAAAACATAATGTGTGTACCTATGTTGTACAAGGGACAGTCATCTTTTACTGGACTCGTGAACTGATCAACTTGCTTCCTTTCCTTAAGATGTCTTCCCATCAATCAACTCATTTCAGATCCGGTGGAAAACTGTTTAACCCTTTCATATGGGCATATTCCCAGCTTTTAACCATTTTGTGCTTATTATAATTTGCAAACTATAACTTTTAATACAATATGTGTATCTTCACAAAATTTGGCAGATTATCATTAGACGCAACAAGGCTTTTGTGCACAAAATATCAGATTTTTTAATTAAGTTTAATATTTTTTTAGTTGAAGATTTGCTCATACATATTTTCTTTTCAAATGTTAACAATCCCACATGCAAAGTAATTTCAATTCTAGATTCAAAATACTTTAATGCATCACAAAATTGTAAAATTTAATTTCCAAAATCTCTATAACCTCCTAATAAAATCCAGATAAATAATAAAGGTTTTTTGAGAAAAAAACTATATTTTATCTGTTAGTTTCTCTATCCATTCTTTGTATGGGTTTGGTCGATTTGACTATCCTTGTAACAACATAAAAAATTTGGAAGTAAGAGTTAAGCTATGCTTCTTTCATTCAAGAATGGCTACAAATTGTAACATGAAACTACAACTGTTTATTCTAAATAGCTTACATTTTGTAACATTATACATCTATTTATATTTATTATCTATATTTGATTGACCTTTCAGTTGTAATCATGGCACACGCGCATCTCATGTTACTATATCCAATAGCATAAAATTAAAATTTACAAAGTGATCTGTAGTGGCTTTGTTCTAGTGGACCAGTATTTTGTAAACTAAAGTCACATTTTGGTCATAATACATTACATATGTATATATATGTTATTACTATTTACAAACAAGTTTTAAAATCTCAGTTATATTCTTTAAAATATAGAACAGTAAAAAAAGAAGTATAAAAACAATTATCTCTTCTAGTTGCAAACTTTGTACTCGTTTCCTGCTTGCCATAAGTTGCTAAGCCTTATCAAATTTCACACGTGGAAGATGTAAAACAAAATAATTTTTTAGGTTTTATATATGCATTTTGAAATAAAAAATAATAAATTACTGTATAAATATATCACAAAATTCCACTATAATTTATGAAGCTTGTAACTAAGCTGCATTTGGGTCTTAAAAAATGATTTTTTGAGCTTATTAATGCCTTACTGCTTGGAATGTAGCTTAAAAAGAAAGAGTTTCCCATTTCCAGTAAATAATGAAATATAGAAAACAATGTCCTATATTACTTATGATTGTAAAGAAGTTTGTACTTGCTTGCTTGCTGTACCTTGCATGCTAAGGGGCTTATCAAATTTCGCACATGGAAGATGTAAAACAAATTAACTTTATTAGGTTTTATATATGCATTTTGAATTAACAAAAAATTATATCTACCAATATCACAGAATTCTACTGTAATTTATCAGGCTTATTAACTAAACTTTATTTCGGTCAAAAAAATATTTTTTCAAATACCATTTTCTCTTAACCCTTCCTTCCGAGATTAGGAAGAAAAAGATTAATCTTGGGAAATAAACACCTTGAATAGGCTGAGAAAGTCATGTGGGGGAAATTCTGAGCTTTTGATTGGTTATAAACACATAATAGAGCAAAGTGGGTGTACATGAACAAGTATTTCCAAAAAAATAGAATAGGTGGGCGAGGCCACTGTGTTTGACTCACTAAATGTAGTCATATAAATAGAAAAGATAGGAGGTTCTTATTTTATATTCTAGCTTATCAATATTGATAATTTAACTTTTTAATTTGTAAGAAACTATAGATTTTGTACTTGGACATCACAAATATCTAATCTAAACCAAAACTACATTCAACATACCAAGTGACACACAAAAATTGAAATTTAGGAATTTTGTTTTAATATTTACATCTAAATTAAGAAATTAACTATAGAATAATACTAACATTTCAATTATAATGTATAATTTGATACCAAACTTATTGACATACATTCATAAAATAGTGGTTCAATAAAATTTTGAATGTAAGTCTACAAACATGATGACATGTCCTTTGACCGCTGACCATAGGAAAATCCATTGCGATAGGGTTAAATCTAACATTTCTTAATTAATGGGAAAAGTGGATTTACCCATAACAACCAGCACTACCTATGTGATGAGTGGTCATTCTCAAGATGTTATTTGACCTACCACTGAAAAACAATGCTGTCATATTCATTCATAGAAAATGTGCAGAGCTACAGCAATAACTCCCAACAGGCATTACCTGTAGAGAATAATAAACAAACAAAGGCAGCTGAAATGATGTCAAGTTAAAGATTTTCTAGACTATATGTTAAGCGATAACTGCCTAGATACAGAATAAATGACAATTTCAAAAATGTCTACATTAAATTAAGAAGATAGAAAATGCATGTTATGTCTGCATACCAAAGAAATATTATCCAGCCCCTTCTGGAAATTATATGAGTGTTGTAATTCTATAAATCACTGATGATTACTTAAAGCTTAAGTGGAAATATTTAAATTTAATTAGACGAATGCATAAAACCTTAAAAATCTGATTAACTGAAAAAATTCCACAAGAAATCCCCCCTTTCACAAAAAACAACAACAACAAAGAATGATATATGGAATAATAAAATTCAAGAAGTGTTGTATTAAGGTTTAAGCCACTGATGCATGAACTGATTTCTATAGTCATTATCAAATGAAACAAAAGTCTGCAAAAGCATAATTCTGCCATAGTAAAATGAATCTATAAACTTACTTTTGTGAATTTTTTCACACTAAAAAAAAAAAAATTTACATTAATCAAAATTTCTGTCCTTTGATATATTGCTTCGTGAATCTTGGTTATTGTGTTAGGTCTCATGCACATACAATGGTACTTCTAGCTGCCTTCCAACTACTCTTCCAAAACTCTTTGATTGACATGAGTGTGTAAATAAAAAAACAAAGTTTGATAAAATGTTTGAGTCTCAAGCCAGTCAATGCAAACTTCTTTTCATTCACTTATGCTTTATTTCAGAATATTTACCTATGCAAGAACAAAAAATGATGTACTCTCCTCTTCACACAGAAATTTCCTTTGTGTGTCTACCTATGAGACTTGCATGCCACTAAGTTTGAACTAACTCTCACCTAAGTTCATGTGTTTCAACATGATGCCATAATCCTGTGACAATGGCCCACCACTGATAGGAGGGTGACACAACCTTCGTGCACAGTAGCTTCCTCTATGCACTTGCACTAGTGATAACTTTATTCACAGATGAAGCAGGAAAAACAAAGGTGCACTGGAAGTGGGGCGGATGGTGGGAGGTATCTATTAGAAATACATTTTCAGATTAGTAAAGTGTTAACTTTCAAGGTGATAACATTTCCGCACAGATATATGCTAGAATCATGGAGGTGCCAGTGCTAAAATTACACCTAAGTGAGCTCTCTTCAGAAAGTGTCTGATGGAAAAGCCCATGGAATGTGACACCTGATGGTAGAGGCTCCATGGGGGCACATCCATGAGAGGCCACATCTCATCTTGACCAGGGTATACTTTTCCCTTGAGATGAAAGTCAGGAAAAGGCAAAAGGAATAGGCAGAATCTACACAAGTGGTCGGTAAGCCAATATGTGTTGTGTGGTTAGGACAAGATCAAATCATATAGTGTGTTTTTAACCTTGACTTTACTGGACAGACTGTGGCTCCAGGAAGAAGGCACATTATCTATGTGATGGGTGATCTGTACTACACTGACAGTGTCACCACAGCTCTACTTCTCACAATATTGTGCTAAGCCCAATTGGTGAGGATTCTCCCTGCTCCACCATCCAAGCAGCTAGGAATTGGTAAGTGGCAAAAATCTCCTGTGCCCCATTTGAAGAAGAAGGGAATCCAAATAAGGGAGATCCAGAGAAGTGTTTGGATCCCCATCAGCCAGAAAGATATTTACTGGAGTAAGTGCAATAGGTGATCATGAAACTCTATTTTTAAAAGTGGGTGAATATGAGCTACAGAATTGGGCAGTCTTCCCTGGTGCCAGCTTTCTTCATGATAGTGCATAGAATTGGTTTGGTCTAGATAAGACAATTGAGTAAATTTGTATACCACAAAGATACTTCAAGTGGTCTTACAAAACACCTCATTACCCAGTGGGCAGATGGATTGAAAAACACTTTCTATTATTCTGGTTTGGTGCACATATTGAAAATAAGTATATCTTCAGAGGCAACACCAACATCCTGGTGGGATCCTGTTCAATGCAAAGGGAAACATACCAATTTCAAAAACTGTGGGTCGAATGAAGTATGGAAACTGGTGGAAGTCGAAATCCTGCCAGAGGCAAAACAGCCAGAGGATTAAAGTAATAAGTGACAAACATGTGGGAAGTTGTCTACATGCCTGTCTGAAGGATCTTGTCCTAAAGCCAGTGAAAATGGAAAGCAAAGAATGAGAAAGATGATGAATCAGATGCCAAAAAATTCAAAATAGCCTACAAAAATCCACACTAAGGGAAGAATATACCAACTGGAAGAGCTGATGGATCTTTCCAATAAGAATAGAAGGAGAGAGGTCCCAAGGTAGGAGAATACAATGGTGGGGGCCCCAGAAAGAAGTCCATGATATTGAACAATGAACAATCTGAATAGGACACAGGATTCAATCTGGGTCTGAACGATCACAGAAGTGAGAAAGAAGGGACAGATATAAAAGAGATAGTATGGTTTCCTTCCTGAGCAGCAGAAGTTTGAAAAAGGAAAGACTGTTCTGGGTAGAGGAGTATAGAAGTACAGTGGAAGATGGTGCAAAAAGTAAAAACAGCATAGACAACTGAATGACAGCAACTAAGGGTAGAGAGGAGGAAGAAATAAGACATGAGAGAAATGTGGTACAAAGAGCAAGTAGCCAACAGCTTGAACAGGGCATGCATGCCAGTGAGAAAAACCATATTAACAACCCAGACAGGCATGAGAGTTCAGCAAGGAGGTTGGTGAAGAAGGAAGAAGCAGAAAAATGAGGAACAGGGGACCAGAAGAAAAGAAGCTTGTAATCAACTAATCGAGGGGTGGGGGTGGCAAGGTGTTTATGAGAGGCATGCCCAACCAAGAGTAATCCCAATGAAATTACTGGGGGTGGAGAGAACACTATAGGCAGAACACATTCTGCCTCAAGGTTTATAGTTCCTGGCACATAACAGACAAAAACCTGATTTGAATAATTCCAGAAGAGTAGGTCCAATATTCAAAAGCAAAGGTTTTTGAATGGGTGTTCTCTTGACAGTTGACTGACTGTGGAAGTGTTGGAGTGGACTGTGACTGACTGATACATCAGAAGGGGCAAGAAATGGGAACATGCTCAATGCACGATGAGAAGTTCAGACATGTTGAGATGGAGTAAGCATTTGTCCAGCATCCAAATGCAAGGAGTAATGTTGTCATCAAGAGATGCACCTCAAACTGAGAGTATAGATGGAGAGATAGATCCAGGTTGGGGTTGGTAAGTGAATACCAGAAGAAGTACTGACACAGTCAAACTACCATGACAATTCCACAAGGAGAGGTTCACAATCCAGGATGACAGAACCCAAAAAAGAATCCACTGTATCTGCAAGGTCCACTGGAGGAGGCACATGTGTGCATGTCCCAAAGTAATGAGGGGATCTAGAGAAGCCTGAGTTCCCAAACGTGAAAGAACCCTTTGCATAGGATATGAATGAAAAGTCCAAATCCTGGTGACCTGAAACTCCATAGCTCACAGGCAATGAGGAGAAGGCTAAACTCAGCAGAGACAAGAGATGAAGAAAATACCCAGATGTACCAAATATTGAGTGGGCATGAGAAAGGACTTGGATGTCTTGACAAACCAACCCAACCAAGTAGCTTTCTGCAAAAGAAGGGAGATGTGTGAAGAGGAAACCTCCTGAGAATTGGTCAATAGAAGCCAGTAATCAAAGAAAAGAAATGACAGCCCCAGGCTGTGAAGATGTTGAGTATAGGCCTTCATAACACAAATGAATACAAAAGGGCCTAATGCTACATTGAAGGGAAGAGCAAGGAATTGGAAGACACAATGTAGATGGAAAGAATGTAGAAAATGTCTGGAGAATGGGGAAATAAGGATGTGTAGGAAGGTATCTGACACATTGATCAAAGCAAAATACAGACAGGTTTGAAGCGAGAAGAGAAAGAACTCAGAAAAGAAGTGAAGTGGGCAGAGAAAGTGAAAAGTGTCTTTTGACAGAAAAAAAAGAAACCAATGGCTGGTAATAAGGAAGATACAGGTACTTACAGGGCCTGACATGACAGGATAACCACTAACATGAAAAATAAAAAGAGAGGCCTGGAATGGGAAGAGTAGGAGTAGACTGATTCAGACAAGGAACAGGAGTCAAAGGGCAAGGTTGAGAAAGAAGATAATAAGGACTGAAGTCACGCAACTACAGTCCAAGTCTTCAGTGGGAAATGAACAACACCAAAAACTTCCAAGAAAAGAAATTGTGCCCAACAATGGCCGTGTACACAAGGAGGTGGAAGGTATAGAGTAAAGAAGAATACAATTTGACCCAACGAGTCCCAACAACAGCAGGGGAAAGAAGGACAGAGCAGAAAGAAGTGGAACAGGCTACAAGCTGGCAAGAGAAGGGAATGAGCATCTTCAGAAAACCCCTCTGGAATACAATGAAGTGCTTCAGATAAAAGGTGGAGGGAGGACAGGAAATATAGGAGAGTGGTGAGAAAAAGACAAAGATGCAAAAATGGGGAAACAGAGAGCAAAATAGAAGGCAAGGGGACTGACCCCTAAGCAGACCAAGTACAGGGAATCTACAAAGGACAGGAAGAATGTCTGCCAGTCAGGACAAAAGAGTTATGAACACGAGGAGGATGAGGTGTGTAGGTGTGAGTATAAATATTAGGGTAGCTTTATTTCAATTCATTTCTACTTTAAGGATATTTAGGGTAAATGCCTTTCCACAACTGGCTATAGATAGGGAAAGGCAGTAGAAGCTGAGACACTGCGGTTGTAAACACTCTGCTTTATACCCTTATTTGATTTTTTTATGATTTTCCATGACGGCTGACTAGACTTACATCAGTGTTTGGATTTCGTCTGACAGATGGGAAATCCTCAATGCATTTGGGTGCTATTACCACAGACATTATCTGTTATGACAATAAGCATCTTAAGTATTTGTTTTATTTTGAAATATGCAGCAATATACAGCTAACATCAGCTTTTTTTCTTCACAAATTCTATATGTCCTAAAGAAAGATGATATCTAAATGGTATCACATTCACAAATATATCGGGCATAGTAAAAACAGTGTGATCAATACCAAAATTACTATACTTCAGTCACATAAATTACATTCATACTATTACTTTGTACTGCAGCTTACAGGAAAATTTAACACTTGCTATAAATTAATCCTAAGCATGACAATAACATGTGCTAAGATTTAACTGAGCCCAAGTGGTGTATAACCAATATTTTTATAATAATAATGTATTATTGTGTAAAGATTGTTCATGCATGCAGGAGTTACTGAAATAAAAGATAGTGTTTTTATATGACATCTTAGCCAAAATATTTTAAGTAAAAGAATGTTTAGTTACTAAGTTAAGCCTAATGTAACATTACATTTTGATGGTTATCTTGATCACATACATATTGAAATTAAATTCAAATAAATTATTTACTTTAAACAAGCTTTAGAAACATCATAGCTGATAAAAGTTAGCAAATTATGCCATAATTTGCATCCATATTATTAAAATCCATTTAAAATGCAATATGTTGTAAAAAATGCACTGGAAATACATAAACCCACTAAAGTTTTCTTATTACAACATTTTCCTTTGAGTAACTGTTAGCTTTTCAAAAAATTTCTGAATGAAGTGTGTATGTGTATGTATATATATAAGCTTTATTTGTTTATTGTTAAGCACAAAGTTCTTCCAACAAACTCTGCAAGTATCATGAACTACAAACAGGGCTCTAAGAAAGGAGGCTCAAAAAACAGAACATCACAAGCAGTTTTATAATTTGATGAATATTCTAATATCAAATAGTTTTATGTACTAACCCTGAAGAAGCCACAAATGTGAAATTTGGGTTAAAGTTCTCTTATAATTATCTGGATTGCAAAGGTCTTTTTTCTAACTTTATTATGAAAATGTGTAAATTCCTCCAGTATGCACTATAAACTTTGAAAGACAATCAAGATAATTCATTAAACTTATTAATTAATTTCAAAATCGTTCATGTTGTACTAAAAACTTAAGCATAGATCTACATATGATAAATAAGCATTAATCCTTATAAGAAGTCACAGTTATGCTAAATTTTTAAGACAAGTTATACTGACAGCTTTGAAGTTTGCATCAAAACCAGGTTACCTCACTACTTCTCAGACAGCTGTATACATTAGTATGTTATACAAATAGTATTATTTTAGTAGGTTACACAAAGATTATTATTTTTTTGAAAATTTTAATCTATCTCGGGAGCAAGAACATTATTTACAATAATGTATACAAATTAATGGAGCTTGAACAAACATATGCATATTCAAAGTTTATCAATATATAGACGAAAAGCAATAAATTAGGCTTAACTACAAAATAACATTACAACAAGGTGTAATTATTAAATGAAATTTCAACAAAGGAAAGATAAAATATATAAAAAAATTAAATTTTCTATACACTTTTAGAGACCATGTTTTCAGCCATGCCTATAACTATAACATTTTAGCAAGAATACAAAGCAACTTTATTAGTTATAGAAATAGCTGTTAAGCTAGTTTAATGACTTATCATATAACTGCCGTACCAGTTTGCTAGCAATAGTCTTGTAGCATTAGGAAATAAATTAGAGCTGAAATGATATATACAGAAATGTAGTAATGCTGAAACACAGAAAGCAATAATAAATAACTATATGTAAGGAACATAAAACCTATTAATAAAAAAAAGGCAAGCACATGCCTGCCTATATAGTGGTTGCTTGTGTTTCTCCACGTCAAATAGAGTAAACTAATACAATTAAAAACAACTGTAGCCCATGAAATTAAAACAATGTTTAATGACTAGTTCTGGTAATTCAGCAAGTTTTATTGGTTAAAATGCATCACTGGGTCATTTTTAAGCAATTTATTTAATAGAAAAACAATCATGTATGCCAATAATAAGTAATAATTAATTCACTTCATTCAAATAAAAGAAGATATTTGTGTTCATCTGTGGTATTGAAAAGGTTAAAAACTAATGAAATGATGATGGACACCTATGATATTAAAAAGTGTAGTGGTTTAGTTAACTAAATCATTTGTTTGGTAAATAAGTTCAAAACCCATTTAGTGTTATTCTACTTCTTCAAAAACATTGTGATATCATAAGATAGTGTGCCACCCTTAAAATTCCTGTATCATAAATACTCAAAACCATCACTTCCAACTAAAAAAAGTATCAGTCAAAATATTCTGAACCTTTACAAGCAGATTAAAATAGCTAAAATGTCTTGCCATATTTCAAATGATACAGCTTAATGGCTGAAGTTTCTGTCTGTTAAGCAGAGTCATGGGTTAGAATCACAATGTTGTCTCAAATTTCCAATTCCTCGGGAAAATAGTGACTTTAAAAATTTTTTCTGAAATACAATTAAAACCAAAGAGATAAAAATTTCAACTTACTCGTCCACCATACTGTAGTTTTGGAGGTGGTAGTATACGACCTCGGACTTCCATCATAATGTTACTTATAGATAATCCAAACTCTCGGACATATGGGTCATTGTTAAAGTCTGCCTTTCTCACCTGTCAAAATTCAAATAAAAATTAAAGACCAATTATGCTGACTATATCAAATTATCACAGTGTCATTATATACAATTTGTAACTATTTAAAAAAAATGTCTAATGAGGGAAATCTAAATGTATTTATTGAATAATTACTTGTAATATTTTAATGCAGTCTTGTAATTACTTTGTACAAGTAGTAGAGCTGAGCCATTAGTGAGATTTACTAATTGATTAATTGAAGGGCTCAGTGATTGATTATAGCTGATTAGTACACACCTGCTTCTACTGGCACGTCTGTACAAGCAAGAAAAAAGTGCCTGTGTGTTATCTTCATTTCAAGGAGGTAGGGTGTGTCTTTAGTCTACTCGAACTTTCATATTATTTTAGACTAAAATACATTTTAGTAAGTAAGCTTGATAAATTATAATGGAATTCTATGGTACTGATGTAGTAATTTATGATTTTTTAGTTATTCAAATGTATATATAAAACCTAAAAAAATTATTTTGTTTCATATCCCCCACGTGCAAAATTTCTAAAGGCTTAGCAATCTACATCAAGCAGCAACCGAGTACAAAGGTCGTAACTAGAAGAGATAACTGTTTGCTTTACTTCTTTATTTACTGTTCTATGTTTTAGAAAAAATATATTTAAGAACTTATTTCAAAATAGCAATAATCTATATACATATATAATGTATAATAATTGAAGTGACTGTATTTTACAAAATACTAGTTGACCAAAACACAGCCAAGACAAGTTACTTTGTACAGACCAAAAGTCAGTTTTATGTTATTGGATATGGTATGATGCGTGCACATGTGCCACATCATTGTAACTTCTGTATTCTTAGCCAGGCATGGCGAAAAGGTCAATGTAATAAAAATAATAAATATATATAAGTGTATAACACTATAAGATTTAAGCTACTTAGTCTAAACATTTATGTTTTCATATTATAATCTGTAGTAATTCTAGAACGAAAGAGGCATAATTTATATTTATTTCCTAATTTTTCGTAGTGGTTAGGAGATCGGTCATATCTACTGAACCCGTACAGAGATTCATTACTGAAAATAACAGATAAACTTTTTTCTTAAGAAATGTTTGATAACTATCTGGATATTATAAAGATTTTGCAAGTTAAATTTGAAAATTTTCTGATGCGTAAAGGTACTTTTAATCTTAAAATTAAAACTACCTTGCATGTAAGATAGGCAACATGTTAATTTTTGTAATATTGGGGTAAAATACAATAAACTGACCTACACTTACATCTATGCTATATTATACTGTCTTATGTATAACATTTAACCTAGTTTTTAGTTTAAAATGTCTTATTATATGGAAGTTTGTTTAAAAAACAAGTCTTTTCATGCATCACACAGATCTAATGTTGCATGAGATGACATAAATAAGCTTTAGATCACAAGTGGCAAATTACTATAAACCACCCCTTCCCTTTTTCCTACACACCATCTGTAACAAATGGCAGTCAACAGCTTTCCTTATACTTATTTCTTTCACATTAATACATCTTTATTATTAAACTACATTCAGAAGTCCTCATGATGTATTCATATAACTATTACAATAAATTTAATGCAAATTAACATACCAAGTTATTAATTTCTCGCTCTCTGTCAGGTGCTGATCTTGCAGTAGCCTAGATTTGAAACAATACAACATATTAGAACTTTCTTTTTGATGAATATAAATATTATGACACTTTCACACTGAATAAATAATAAATATGTTTTCAGTCAATTCTTCATCTTTTATAAAAGTCCTACATTTTAGGATGTTACAACTATGAGATTTGAGCTCATAATATAATTACAAATGATTGCTAACAACCTATTTTGACTTTTCTTATTCAAGTATTGCTAAATACTAAAAATTTTATATTAAATTACATAAACACAATAGACCTAGTGACTGCCACCAAAAACACTTATCTGCAGCTGTAGCTTTAGATTTTAAGCTCCAGATTACATATTCTGTGCTAATATTTAGAGAAAACTCTTTTCTAAACCTCAGCTGATGTTCCCTGTATTTTCTAAATGGCATATCTGTATCTGCTAGCATCTATGATCATTCTAGTAGTAGTTTCATAAGTATTTTTAGAGAATAAAGTTGACATAACATGGGTCTCTTTTCTGAGAGAATCAGTGGGACAAACAGCAAATAACTTTGAAAAGGAAGTGAAATGCAAATATTTCTGACTTGCAACAATTTTTTTAAACTAGATATATAGGAGATTAGAAAGATTTTCATTAGTCCAAAGCTTCCCATTGCACATGGGAATTCTGAGACCCTTGTTGTGGTGCATGTGGTCTACCTTAACTTAAACTTTTATTGCTACCTTGATGTAAGTCAACTCAAAAGAGTTATGTAAGAAAAGGATCTTGGTGTTTTGATCAATCTGTCTCTTAAACTTTCCAGGCAGTGTGTTGTTGCCAGTGCAAAATCAAATATGAATTTGGGTTGTATCTATTGGAAGAATAAATGTAAGTCAAAGAAGGTTATAATTTCTTTGTTCAGTTCCCTAGTTACGCCTCATTTGAAGTATTGTGTTCAGTCGTTAGCACCTTACTTTAAGAAGGACATAAAGTTGTTGGAAAGGGTTCTAAGGAGATCTACTAGAATGATTCCTGGAATGGAGGAGCTGATATATGAGAAGAGGTTAAGGTATTCAAAATTATTTTTTCCTGAGGAAAGAATTTTTCAGAGGGGATCTGACTGAAGTGTTCAAAATTATAAAGGGAATTGAGAGGACTGATACATCACTGCATCATCTTTCTTTTTTGTATTTAATGGTAATAGTGGTAAGACTAATGGACATTGATCTAAGATTTAGCAGGTTAGAAATCATCTGTGAATTAGGCAATGTTATTTTTCTAACAATATGGTCAGCCTTTAGAACAGATTGCTTTCATGCATAGTAGATGCAACTGGATTGGGAGAGTTCTAGAGAGGGCTTGATGAATACTTAAAATATATGTGCTGGATATAAGCAGGTGGATGATTGATGAATTAATTGGCCAAAGGACCCCTTGTTAAACAGGCTGGCACTCAAATGTTCTGTTGGTACTTGAAAACTGGATTTAGCATCACATGCTTTAGATTTGGATGATGATTTTCCAGTGGCTGAAGGAGAAACCACAGAGGCATACAACATAACTTCTAGTCGGCAGTCTGAAAACCTGAAATGATTTGTTACATACTGGAATTCTTCCTGTGCTATGACTGCAAACATTTCGAAACTTAATGATAAAAATGGATGAACCTAGAAGAGCACTCGTGGTCATGATCTGTGACTAGAAATGAAAGAAGTCAATGTGCTAAGAGCATTTTTGGAAATTTTAAGTCTGTAAAAAGAGGTCAATGATTTGAAAAAATTTCATAAAGCCACTGCTTGTCATTGTTTCACTAAAAGGGAGAGACTGTTATCTTAAAAATCCATACTGAATAGACTTGATGAAAGGATCCTAGATGGTGAAAAAACTCCTAGCATGAACAATTGATCCCAGTTTGAAAAAAAGTTCAGAAGTCCAACCAATATACAAAAGCAGATATATGTAGGGTGCTTAAAAGTGCTGTATTTGCAGGCTGCAAAATAAAAAGCATATGATGAGTTACCAATGCTGACACTGATAATCCTACTGTCAATTAGTGTTAACACTACCACAGACACTAACATTCCTTGTGTGTGACACAGCAGAGTACATTCTATGCAGGGAAACAATACAATTTGGGCAAAATTCTAATGAGAGAAGAAATCAAAATAAAACTTGATTTCAGATACAACTGAAACTGAGGATTCTGTCATTTTAGCTGGCTAAAAAGCCAAGGAATCTCAAAATCACAAAAGTTTCCAAGTTCAGTGAAATGGTCATGTGGAGATATACTCCAAAAAACACAAATAAAAATGATATTTTCTTGTGAGAAGAATCCCACCTTGACATTATGGTCCAATGAAGTCAGTTATCAATCTTACATTGGCTATTTAATCCATCTCCAAACCTGACAGATTCTATGAAAATAAATGATGAGAGAAGATTATGCAGCATCAACATAGTTAACTTGAAGAGTAATCTGCCTGCTGGTTAACGGGTTTCACACAAGCGGCTATAATACTCTTTACAAATATATTATGTATTGCAGCCTATGAAATGTACCCAATGGCACTTCACTCCAACAATACATTTACAATTATATAGTTAAGAGATATGTCAGATCTGTATACTCTTATCATAATAAGCTGTTGTTAACTGTCACGCAGGACTACAGCTATCAGTCCTAAATGCATGGTTTAAATACTAACTTCTTAAAATAGTATCAAATAAACTGTAGGTATCTTTACTCCAATTTTCATGGACAAGGTTTTTGGTATTATAATCAGTGGCAGATTAACAGGAAAGCAGATAGGGGTGCTGCCTAAGAGGCCCCGAGGCAAATGGTGACACCAAATATTTTAGGCTAGGATACTGTATGTGAAGAGTGATTAGGGGTCAGTACAACTGTGAACTGCTGTACGTGACATGTACTATATTTTATAAAATAAGAAAATCTTTAGTCAGCTTTGGAGCAAATAGTTTCTTTATAACTTCATGTTGCTCAATTTCTTTTACATGTGAGGCAGTACAAATGTACTACTTCATTAAACATTATGCTGATACAGGTAGGTAATACTCAAGTCATGTCTAGTTACATTGATTTAAAATGACTTGGATGTAGCCTAGCTGTGGATATTCCTAGCTTAGTTACAGTTAAGTTAATTTTGATTGATAGGCAGGCCTTGCTTAACTAGCCTGTAGTTGACCTAATTTTTAGGATAAGTTAGAAATGAAGGGCCTACACTTTGTTAACATAGGCCTAAAAAGATTTTTCTAGAAGTTATACCTGCTTCGATATGAGGAATTATCTGTTTAAAATCTAAGTTGGTAAGTCATGTTGTTGCTTACAAGTGTAGTAAGAATGGGTAAGCTTAGGAAAGAGTAACAGAAGGCATCTGAAACAATTCTTGTCTTGCACAACAAAAACATGCATGAGAGGCCCCATATTATTCACTGTCCTAGGGCCCTGAGGTGTCTTTATCTGTCACTGATTATAACTGACTGTCAATATTATAAGTGGGTGATATAGAATGTACAAATTTATTACAAGAAGCAAGCAGAAGTTACATCAGTTTTTCTGGTTTTAAGTTGTCGGTGAGTATAATATTGTACATAATTTTTACAGTTTTTAGTCATTCTGCCATAATTGAAATTCACTAATTATGGAGTTAAATAGAGAACAATCAACAACAAAAATTTTGCAAAATTTTATCACTAAAAGTACTTTATAAGCAAGTGTTTTTTAATAACTAGCCAATTAATAATATAATTCTTTTTATTCAATTGTTACCTTAATCATTGTGGAAGTCTGCATATCAGTCAGCTTTTTAATACATCTTTGTCCTGCTACAATGTTACAAACCTGGAATATGGAAAACAAAGAAAGAAAAAGACTCCAAGTGAACATTTAAAAAACAACAACATTGCTTCAAATCATGGCTTTGTTTCTTCTCACCCATATAGTTATAAATATAAATTATTTTCTAACTTGTATTATCAAGATATGAAATGTATGAACTGTACATTGCCAACATGAGTAAATTTTATACTCTAATTTTATTTTCACTATCCATGGAATGTTAACAGAGGATGAGTAAATTATAATTATTGAAACATTGTAAAATATTTTAATAATGAAAATGTAAAATCATAGAATGAAACAACTTTTACCAAGAAATCATAACAAAGAAATTCCTAAATGCCCAATGTAATAAGTTATTTTATTCCTTTTGCAAACAATCGTAGATTTTCAGTTCCCTGGACTGTGTATTATTCTGAAGATATTTCAAGTATAACATCACCTGAGCTCATCATCCTTAAGATAACCACAGAAAGCACACAGTAGCATTTTTTATTCTAAACCTAACATAAGTGATACTGCAGCAAAACACATCTTTCTGTGTTGTGGTTTGTTTGCTCATCAAGGAAAGACCTTCATTCTTATACATGTGCCAATAATCTACAAAGGCATCATATACCATTCCATTTAAAGAGAGGATATCTATTTTCATGAATTTATGAACTGAATTACTGTTCTACCCTTAATCAAAATAGTTATAGTGGAATTCCACATCTTGAGATAAATTGAATGACATATTAATACTAATAGTTAAACAGATTATGTGTAAAAAGAGATATTACTGATCAAAAACTTACCCAGAGCTGAACAAGGTGAGTTCAACTATTAAACTATTAGAATCAATATGACACAGTATCTCAATTATGTTAGATATTATTGTAATTAAGAGCTGAGCATTATTATACTGTATTTCTTTTCATTCAATACACAAGGAAACTAAGTGTTACTATTTTAATAGGTGAAGAACAATGCACTAAAAAATGCTTTTGTTACTTGAGTAAGATATGCACATTATGCTATGCTAATATATAAAAGGTAGGTCAAACAATGATTTATAAGCATAAGGAAGAGTTTTTTATTTAGGGTGGAACATACATGTTTCGACCTGAAGAAGGCAGACCAATGCTCTGTCGAAACGTGTAGTATATTCCACCATACATAAACTTCTTCCTTATGCTTATAAGTTGTTGTTTGCCTCTCTTTTATTAATGCTTTTTCTAAAGCTCCTTACACCAGTAATGATTCTGAGATAGAAAGAAAAAAACTGCAACTTAAAGAAAAGATTTTGGAATACAATCACAGTGAGGTTTACAAGGAGCAAAGCCCACGTTTAAAGGTCTAGGGGCAGAAAAAACTCAACCAAACATGATTTTAAGATATTGTACAAACCTCAGGAAATACATTTTGGCCACTTTTGAAAATTAATTCTTCTTCTTTAAAAATGAAACATTTATGCTTACTGAATTATTATGTATTTACTAGTTTATTTACACAAGTCAAACTATAATGAATTTCTCTTTTAGATGAAAAGGCTTAATCTATTATTGAAAAGATCATGTACATATTTGATGATTAAGCATACCTGGAAGGTTGTAATTTGAGACCTAGTTTTAAGTTCTCCAAATAAATTTCATTCCTAAATGTTGTTCAAAGGCCTACAAGCCACAACTAAAATAGTTGGTTTTTTTGATAGAGTACAAAAAAATGCCTTTCATGTTTAAGTTTCTGATGAATTGACCATTCACATTTCCATCTTAAATCTATTCTAGCCATTTTAATACACTTTTAGTACTCTTGTAAACTGCTTTGGTATAAAAATAATTATCAATAATACATCACATCATTTGTTCAATCTTGAATGGTTGAATAATTTAAGGTTTCATTTGGGTTAAACAACACAGGATATTAATTACACCTGTGCAAGTTACCTGATCTTCACAAAAACAAGAGCTTCATGGATCTAATGTACAGAAGGAAAATGTCAAATTTGTAGCATATGGTGTTGGTATCAGAATAAAAATAAAATAAAAAACACTATTTGCAACAAACAACAACTACAAAATGAACTGATAATTTAGTAGAAAGACCTTGGTAGAATGCTGAAGGTAAAAAGTAAAATGTATTTAAGTAAGAATAATGAATTAATGAGAATAAAATGTACATGACTGTCCTTCTGATTAATATTGTCAACTAAAAAAGAACTTCCACAACACGTCTTGACAACTATAGGATCAAAGCTTAATCTTTACAAAAATGCCAAACTGCCTTCATAATACCTATCTTCTTTGTATTCAATAAATTACAAAAAGGGCATCAGGACGAGAAGATATTTCTACTTTGTGTGACAGCCACAAGGTATCCCCAAAACACAAGGTCAAGATGGACACAATGTAACTTACTATTCCATGAACAACAGATAAGATCTTTGACTGACAGGAGAGTGTGAATGGAGGTAAGTATTATTTGAAATACATTTTTGATTTAAGAAAATATTAACTTCCAAAATATACTTAACTCTTCTCACAATACAGCTACAATCCCACACTGATAAGGTGGAGGGGCTGGTGATGGCATTATTCATACAGAAAGCATCTGCATAGATCATGGGTGTGTCAATTGAAGATTTGCACCCTAGTGGGGGAACTGCACTACATTCACTACTGGCCAGGCCCAAACCAGATAGCTGATGTTCTACTGCTCGAGGTTGAAAATGTAGAGCCATGGTCCCTTTATCTCACATTGGTGACTAGGGCAATTGGATCGCAATATATATATAAAAATGTACTTATGATTGGATCCAAACCTGTAACCATAGAGTGATGCATTTCGAGCCACTAGAGCCACGAGAAAGTAAGCAACACCAAAGTGGACAAACGTTCTTCTCAACCTCAAGAAGTCTGGAAGAGAACACCCCAGGCTCCAAAGACAAGACCTTCTATGTCATACCCAACCTGAGGAAACAGAGCTTATCTTCATTCTCCAACCGAGTGGCAAGGTAAATTCTTCTTGTCTCTGGAATTATGGGGAGGATGTGGAACAAATTGTGCTCAACCAAGGATCCAGTATGGGACCACTAAGCATTCGGAATTACAACAACTGACCCTTTTCCATGAACAATGTAATGAACCAATATTCATCAAAAAGAAGGGCCACACAAAACCCAATTGGACAGCCAAGCATTAAATCTCAACCGGTATTACGAGTAGGCTCCAATGTAGGGTGGTGTCTCTCCTACCAACATCTGGGAAAAAACATCCAGGGACACAGGTAGAAGGGCCTCCAACTTTGTCCTCTTCTCAAAGAGTGGAGGAAATTCACTCTAGCACTGAAGGAAAAGCCTCTGTCCACCACCCCAGTGACTGGAAATTGGATGTGGTAAGGACTCCGTAGCTCCACTAGTAGAAACTGGGGGATAATGTGCATTGGGGAGCCCTGAGAAACAGTGCAATAAGTGAAACATGTTCCCTAAATTTTTAAAAGCAAAACAACCTCGATTTATTCACTCCAATGATCAGCAGGGACAGTATATTGAATTAGTGGTTGCCAGTGCGGAATTGGTTTGATGAAAGCACACCTGCTTGAAAGGTAAAGAAGGGACAAGTGTAGTAATGAAAATACTCACCCCTTTGTATAATCTAGTGGAAGTGGTTAAAACAGCTACAGGGGATAGGCAAAAAATCCTCAGATGAAGATACTACCAGATCATGCAAATAATGTGAGATACAAGAATTGGTGGAGGTCCACATACCAACCCACATAGTGTCCTCACCGGGCAATTGAAGCAGGCCACTAAAGACATAGAAATGTGATGAATATGATTAAACGTGATTTGCAGAAGTCTCCTTGCCTACAAGGAGAGACCAGAATAAGTAATATGAATCAATTTCGTACCAACCTCGTCAATGTAACCAAGTATAAATCCTGGGAAACTGAATGATCCCAATAAATAAAAAGTCATTGTCTAGTATCTCTAAAAACATTAGTGTGGACAACAAAACCTCCATGACACTCACTGGATATAACAAATGATTGAAATCTGATCAGTCATAGAAGTGAGAAATAGTGATAAGATAAATCAGTGAAAAGGATTTATCCCCTTCCCTGGCTGCCAATGTCTTTGGGAAGAAGAACTGATCTGAGGGCATAGAGAGAATAAGAAAGCAGTCTATGGACAAACAACACAAACCATTCTGACCAGTGACATCTGTAGGTTAGCAGCAATGAAAAATAATCCTTCAGGGATAGGTGATACATGGTACATGAGGCTAAGGTCTCAGGCAGGATTTAAGAAAGGGCATGCAATGCCACCTTAACATATCAGTTAGATAACTGGTATGTTCATTTGGGACAAAGGACCTAAAACAACTTGACAAAGCCAAAGAATTTTATTTTTTTCTCTCGAGTATTGAATGGTAGTCAATAAGGCCACCTTATAAGGGTGATTGTGGAAGTTGCAAAACCTTTGCCAAAGAGCCAGGTCAAAAAAACGAATTATGGCTGACACTTCTGATCAATTTCCTTTGATAAATGTCCATCACTGACCTAAGCAAAGATTGAGACAGATACATGGCAACCTTAGAAATTAGATCCCGATGCCATGCGAACGACTGCATAACCTCCATGCCTGAAGCTTAAGCTTCTGGATAGCCAGATGTACTATGTCAGATCATAGCTGTCTCCACAGAGATGGCCAAAGAGGAAGTGTAAGAGGTGGGCACTCCTTAGGATACCACAGAAGAAGAAACTAGGGTGTAGCTGCCAACCCAGTGCTATCAACAATGGGTTGGAACAAATCATAGTTAGTATGTTGGGTAACATATAAATTGGTGGGAAGGCCTAGAGTTGTAATCCCATCCTGTCCTGATGGAATGCATCCAATGTCAAAGCCTAAGGGTGAGGTACTGGAGACCAAATTGCCATTAGTTGGTTGTTCCAAAGAGTGGCCAACCCACCAATCAACAGTGTTTCAAAATGAGAGCCAATCCAACAGAAAACCTTGCAATGCAGCATCTATTCTGTTGGGAGAATCTGTTTGGGTCAAGGCAATTGGAGCATGACAAGCTAGTAGGATGATATGATAGGAGTGGGCCCAAGAAAGGAGATCCAAGGCTCAAAAATAAAGAGCCTCGAACCTAGTGCCACTGTGGAATTGTCAGAGTGAAGCCTGACTATTTTCCCCCTTAAAAAGCCTAGACCATGAGGCATCGCCTTTTGATAGAGCAAGAAGGTCTAAAACATTGTGTAGGGAAGCCACATCATTTTTACATATACCCTGGAGTTTCTGAGTGTTGAGATATGTATCCCACCCTTGAAGGAGGCTAAAACATTGTGTAGGGAAGCCTTGTCATCTGTGCGAATACCCTGGAATTCCTGACTGTTGAGACATGTATCCCATCCCTGAAGCAAGGCATTTGTGAAGAGATGGATCTCTGGATGAGTTGGTGGAAGAGGAACCCATATCTAAGTATAGTCCCAATCTAACAGCCCCTTGAGATCAAAGAGAATGATTCTGAATAAGGAAACTGGGGAATCCAGTGAATTGATGTTTATGAGCTATTGGTCACATAAAGACCATTGAAGGGATCTCTTGTGCATTTGTCCCAAAGGCATGAGGGATGCTCACATTACCAAAAGAGAAAGAACCATCATTACAGTGAAAGAAGGAGAGGTGAGTAAGAGTTGGGCTTTCTGTTCCATAGCTTGGAGCCAGATGGGAGTTGGCTGAGCCTGACCGAGATACATGATGAAAAAAATACCCAGACTGATGATATATTGTGAAGTGGGTCCAGTGAGCCACCTTTCATAAAATTTTGCTAAAGAAATATTTTCATTATATCATGGCTAATAATCTAATGTAAATGTAGAATGTTAGCAGACACTAAGTAATTTGGAGTGCAAGTACCATAGATAACTTTATTACCTTTCATCTCCATTATTTATAATGACAATTAATGACCATTATTTACTCACCTCCAGAGGTAGATATGTATGTTTATGTTCTTGACCAACTTGCAAACATGGCAAATAGGGATATCTATAAATTTTAAACATAAAAAAATTCAATATTGGAAAAATATTAAGCCAAAAACTAAGACAACTCAATACAGTAGATTGTTTTTCTTCAAGGCAATATGTATATCATTTTTTGTTTTTGGCACACATAACTTTGGTAATGTCTACTACAACTCACTAAAACAGATTTGCCATTTGTTTTTTGCAGATGGTTTGATAATGTATAAGCAGTGTTTTAAATTGATGTTTAAGTTGCTGGTCCACAGAACCATTAAATTAGCAACTTTAGTAATTAATCATTTTATAACATGCTACACTGTTAGGCCCAACCATTAACAAAATTGATACTGATGTGTACAATTAGATGCTTACAGTTACTACACACATTTTTTTTCTTTTCACTAAAAACTTACTCTGAAAATAACATATATATATTATACACAGATTAATTCTACTGAACACAGGACAATTATTGAGTTCTATGATAAATAATGTGCAAAACTTTTTCAGCATTCAGTTAGTTTAGCAACTGAGAATATTGCACAAACTACATAACTAAAGGATGTTGCAAAATCATTAAGTTGTCACTAAATATAAGCTTCAGAAAAAACTTCCATCTCACAAATAAATAATTCAATTCAGTAAAAAATTTAAATTTAAAAGATCATTAAAAAATAGATAATTTATCTTTGAGTAGTTGAAATTTAAGTGGCTGGAATAAAAGATGCCAAGGTGTGAAGTATTAAGAAAAAAAGAATACCCATTACAATTATTTTATTACCAAAGAACATGAAGTTATTTTTAGACCTACAATACAGAATTTAGTTCTGGAAATCACTGAGGTACTAATCATGTTGATATACAAATTCAGAAACAAGAAGTTATGGTTATACTAATTATAAGATTAAGTAGAACCATCCATAGTTCAATGCTACTTTGACTTATTTCAGATGGTCATTCACAGAAAGATCAGTTAATAAGCTAGTTGTATCCAACATGGATGATTAAAAAGTATTATATCTTAAATATAATCTAGGTTCTTCCATAAATTATTCACACTACACTTATGAATAAGTTCTGAATAATAGCAAGCAAAATATTATAATTACAAATAAAACATAGTGAAGACAAATCTCTTATAACAATTAGAAATATTCAAAAAATCCAGCTAACTTAATTAAATGAAGTAGAGTGAACACTGATATACTACATACCATTTTTTAAATAGGATGTTTATTTAAAGAAAAAGATTACTGATGATATTATAATGTGATTTAGTAAGCCAACAAGACTGAAAGTATATCCCAATGTAGATGTAATAACCATGAGTGTATTCTTCTTTATTATGAATGAAACAGTTTTTATGTTACATCAGAAACATACCATAAATATTTCATCAAATTTTTAAAACAAAAATGCAAATTTTGTTAACTGTTACAAAAGTAAAAGTATAAACAAATATTAAAATGTGCTGCACGTGACTTTTTACACGTGTGTGTTGTTATATACATAGAAATGTACATTATAAATGACTTCATTTGCAGGAAATTATAAATTAACCAAGAAGAAAATGGTAAAAACAAACAGCATCTACAATTCATGCTCAAAAACACAACACTAATTACCACACCATTTTGAATAATTTCATAATTCTGAACTCAGGCAAATACAACATGGAACTACTAATCAATAAATATGAAATAACACTTAATAATACTGCTAGCTGTTTTCACTCAAAATTTTACTGATGTGTTTAAGTTTTTAATATTTACCATTAATTAGGCCCTATGGTTCCTTTACCTCCCTTCACCCCCATTGATAATTGCACATATAGTAATTTGTATTATCTAACTTTCTTTTAATACATTAACTTATTCCATGCTGAGTTGGACAATGTGACCAACCTTGTAGCCACAAAGTAACCATCTGTGTCCATACTATAATTTTTAATATTTTTTGTTTATTTTCACTAATATTGGCAATCTTTTATGATAATAATCATTACAAGTCTTATGCATATGAAAAAAAATCAGTTTAATAAACTACTTTTAATAAAGAGTTGTCCATAAATATATAAAATCAGAGTGATGACTTCTCCAAGTGCAAAGCAATTTTCAAATTTCATTTACATAACCTTTAAAACCTCCTAAGTAAATATCAAATGTACTTTTTTTTTAGTAAAACTTTATATTTTATCCATTGTTTGCTTTATTCTAATCTTATATGAACTTGGTTGATTTGACCGACTTTGTAAACACCATAAAAAATATTAAATAAATCTAAATTGCCATTTTCTTCTTTCTAAAATGACTGCAGATTGTACAAGAAAACTACAATTGTCTATCCTAAATAGCTTAAGGCTCATAACAGTCTACATTTGTTTATAGTTAATTTTATCATTTTATTGCCCTTTGAACCGTGTATAATTTATAATCCTGGCACACAAGTTGTAAATCACTCAGCGAACATGAAGTCCATGGTACCTTATTGAATGATGTAATGCATGAGCTGTTTGTAAGTATATTTCGTGAAAAATTTTTTATTATTTTTTTTTTCTTAGCTTACCTAATGTAACCTAGTAAGTATCTAATTTTTGCATTTTAGTTATTTTTACAACTATAAATAAATAATATATATATAAAAAACAAGAAATGTAGTACTTACCTTTGACTTTGTTTTTTTTGCTACATTTTTATAATGATGGTACTAGTACACTAAATAATTTTTATTTACTTAAATACTGACAATTTTATATGACTATTATAATTTAACTGGGTTTCTAACTAGGACAAGATGGGCTAAAATTAATTCCCTTTCTGCTCAATCTGAACACAATGAAATAAGCTTTCAAACTGAAGATGAAATAGACAATACTCTGTAGTGAAAACAATGTAGCATTATACGTCATTTGATAGGTTAGAACTATATCTTTTTTCTGGGTTATAAGTGATATAGTATAAAATGTCAGAAAGAATTACTAGTAATTTGTGACAGGTGGGCATGGCAAATGGGTTTAATTTCTAGTCTTCAGACTCCATAAACAAATAAGAATATAGGCAATAAAAATTAAACTCTGCCTTAGTAATATCTGTATTATAATGACTAATATTTGTTAAATTTTGTATTTCAGAGATGGATGGTAAATAAAGAAGAGAAGAAGGAAGATCTAGAAAACAAATGACATGATTCTTATACTAGAAGAGAACAAGAACTTTTTAAAATAATCCCTTATAAAATTAAAAACTTATATATTTTAATGCCAAGTTTATTTTTAGATACTGATAATAAAATAACTTAATTAAATTTCGAATGGAACTCTGTAAAAGACCATGACATGTAGTGAAAGGGTTAATCTTACAACTGAATCAATTTTGTAATTTTTTGTACTCTTTTTTTTTGGTTGTATGAAAGGTAATACTTAATATTGCTCACAGAAAACCACATAAGATAATGTATAGTATTATTATGTGTGCTAAACTTGAAATCTCTATGGTAACAGGTTACAGAACTATTCGCAAGCTAAAACACACTCAGCCCAGAATTTGTTAGAAGTATGATTTATGGAAATAATTTATATTTATGCTAAATGATATACTGAATAAGAAATTGTACAGTGTACTGTTATGACACTAATGTTTTACATTTTAATTGTATTCAACATTTATATTTCATATTACTTTTGCATTACTTTATAACTTCAGTCTCTTATAAATGTGTTAAAATACTTTATTCTCCTTGGGTGCCAAATTTCTACACATGTACAAGTATGTTGCTACATCTTTTTGTTTCTTCCCTGCTGCAGTGAACTTCACCATAAAATTTTTTATTCCCTGTTCATGTTCTTTTTGAATTACTGTATATTTTAACTTGCTTTTGACTCAATATGCAAGTCTTAAAAAGCTCACATTACTAAGTCAGACATTATTTCAAGAAACAATGAAACTTCAAAACATTTTTCCAGGTTCACATTTAACAGTTATCTTTCCCATTTAGATCATGAAACAATCATTCAACTTGAGATGGAATAGCCTTACTCTCCTAAACTGTTTGGGAATAAAAACGACACAAATGATTTGTACGATCAAAGTTTGCATTGGAAATATCATGCAATCTAACAAAGTCGTGTAGGCTTCTGTTTCACAAGCTTAGTGACCAATATTTTGTTTGCACAATCTAGGAAGTAATGGTTATACTGCATGGTTCACACATAATATGGATAAATAATATATGCTTCGAATTACTGTAAGCCATGACTGACTGAAAAATTGTATTATACATTACGCTTATCAGCCTCAGTATCTGTACTCATAGATTAAAATCTTTTGTTATAGTGCCACATTAAAAAACTTATAATCTTTTTTTTTTAAACATGTTCTATCTATATTTTCTCACTAATAACCCCAAAAAAGTTTATATACAGGAATTGTTTGGAGGAAAATGAAGTTTCACAATAAAAAGGATAATGATACCTAATATAAAGAGCATTGTTTATTTATAACACAAGGGAACACAGATAAACATTTCAGAATTCAACAGATTCCATCTTCAGTATGTAAGGTAAAATAAAAGAATTACAGCATTCCTAAGTAAGTAACTAAAATACATTACTATAATAACAGTAATTAAATCAAAACTACAACAACAAAAACTAAATGAGTAACAAACAAAATACTGTACATATTAGAAAATATGCAATTTAAATGAAGACTGCATGTTGTTCAGTGTTGATGAAAGTTGTTGATATGGAGGGTTTCTTTAATCAGTAATTCCAGATTAGTGTTGGCTTTGAAAAATATATTGAAATTCGATAGGTTAATAAGTTCATATCCTGTTTCTTCACTGTGTTGCATATAGAGAAAGTACAAGGGTTACCCAACTTTTTTGCATTTTCATGGAAATTCTCATACGTTCATTGGCTCTAGCTAGTAGATAGCATTTGGTTTTGCCAATGTAGGAAGCCTTACAGACTCCACACATATTAATATATACAAGCCAAAAACGATTGTTGTTCAATGCTAGATATGAGGTAGGATAGAAGACACATTATTTGTCCACGCCAGAAATAATAATCCTGGAAATCATCATAAATTGGCCAATCAAAAGAAAATTTTCTTTCTATTATTTTAAAGAGAATTAATTAGATAATATGATAATGTTCAAAGTATCTTTGTTGAGAAAAAATAATAACATTATCTGAATGAGGTGTTTATATACAATACCAGGATAGAGGGTGTATTGATGTAGGTGGAGAGCATCACCTATGCTTAAATTATTAAATTCTTGAATAAACATATACATACATGATATGAAACTTCAGGCTCAATAATGAAACTTTAAATGAGAAACAATCACACTTAGGTATAGGTTACAGAAGTGATTAATAAAAACAGCCAATGGATACATCTACTAGGTTCTAAGGTTTACACAACAACCATATCTCTGAATAGAGTTCCAGCTTTTAAGTATTATTATTTTCTTTTTCTGGGTAGATGTTGTTATTAAAGGCTCTGTAATGCCAATATGTTTTTTTTTAAGACTACAGACTACTAGAGTAAGTAATTATTCCTATTTCTAAAAGGTCTAATACTCACATTGGTTGAATAAGTTAAGGAGCATAATTATGGGTACCCTTCAGACTCTTCAATGTAATTGAATATTTTTTGAATCATTGGGTTTCTCCTCAATGGTATACTTATTGGTAGAATATTATTCTTTTGCAGTACAAAAACTGGATTAATTACAAATCCAATGTCACAGTTACCTTGGGTTTCATTTTAGTTCATGCATACGGCATCAAGTATGAAACAAGGAATAATCTATTGTTGTGATCAGTCCCAATGTAAAACCACCTGGAGCCTAGTTATGTGCAATGTTATGGTAGACAAATCTCTGGAATATAGAATAAACAATCAACACAACATAAATCTGTAAGCTGTACCAGATGTTTCAAACATACTAGGTAGGCTTACAGATTATCAAGCAGAATATATTTCTTCACATTTAGTTACTAGATGATGGAAACAACACAGAGTTCCTGCAATGTAGGCTTCTTGACTGTGGGAAAGAATCTTTATACCCTACTGGTTAATGTGTATCCATTGAATCATCATCCAACAAAATATTGTTGCCAAAATTCCAGAGAAGGCTGAAGCTAAAGAGCTTGCCTTTCAGACTGAAAAACTGCTACACTGCTCATTCGGTGGTTATCATGATAAAAGAGACACTTGAATCAATAATAATGAATTTGAAGCTGATATATGGAATGGCTTTAAAGCTGATAAGCATACCTTGGCAGTAGTTTTAAATCTGAAAGACATCTACAATAGAGTCCAGCTGCCTATTCTTGCTCATATTAGACATCAGTGTAATGTGTATCATGGGTCATAGCTGTAGTAACTACCAGAAGATGAAGCATGGAAGCTGGCTATCAGACTGGATCACAATTAAAAGTGGTCTTCCTAAAGGCACATTACTCTCACCAATACCCTTCAACATCTACACCATGGATGTAGTCCACCTTTACAGTTCAACTTGTGTTATGTGCTTACCTTTACAAGTAACATTCTAATGTACAGCAGAGGCTCTGGCAAAGCTGAAACTGGAGATAAGACACAAATATCTCATAATAGAGTGAGAAAGTTGTGCAATGACACAAAAATGATCATCACTCTTGCCAAAAACCTGTTCTGCAAACTCAACAACACATATTAGTGAGGACAAACCATCTCCATCTTTTGTGGGCACTGCCATTCCTCTGTAAGAGAAACTGAAGTAGGTGAGGGTAACCTTGGACAGACAACTCAAGTTCACCTGTCACATTAACAATATGATAACATGAGCTACCAAATGCATCCATGCACTAACAGTTGCAGAAAAAAATACAGTTGAAGAATGTCATCTGCATATGGTTTATCAAAGCCTTATCCATCTATCCTGGATTATGCACTACAAATAATCAGTATGAATGCAACACAGCTACATCAGATTGAAAAGATAACTTTTTAAAACCGGTCATGGAATATACTTCAATCACTCCCATCAAGGCCCTAATACATCTCGCAAGCCTCAGTAGCATAACAGAAAACCAACCACACTTATAAGCAAAATTCTTTATTGAGGCTTTCTAGTGCAAAGACCATGCATTCTATCATCTTGTCACTGCCCTTTTTAATTGAACATTCCAGCTCCACTACAATTTCACAGATATCAACCAAGTAGAGGGTTCCCTAAAAGGTATCTCAGGAGACATTTGTGGGAGAGCAGGTACTATACAACTACTGCTGTGATAGTAGGTCATCAGCAAATTTTAGATACTCTAATGTGGTAAAATAATTTGATGTCACAGGGATTTGTGGAAACCAGGCTAAAGATAAAATGTAGAGATTGGGCATAAAATGAACAGAAAAAACCTGTCAGCACCTAAATGAAGACCACGGAGACAGTCCAATGTCATTATAGCTACATAGGGTTCTTACATGACAGATAGCAAAAGAAATGGTTGTGCATTCATGATCATATGGAGCAACAACATTCTGCATAAAGCTAGTAGAGCATTCAAGTTTCCCATAAACTGCATAAAGATGATGTTGGAAGCCATAAATTAAGCTTTCCCATATACTACTGGAAACTGAACTGCAAACACAGTGCCCATCAACATTTGTGACTGACTAAACAGATTATACTATGTAAAATTTAAAGTTGTTGGTCTCCAGATGGATGGCACAAAGCAAAGAAATTGTATGGTAAGACCATCAACTGGATAGGTGTGACAAGAAATGCGATGGTCAAGCTAAATAAGGGAGCTAAAAAACTCCCAAGAGAATCCTCTAATATCAAATCCTGCACAATTCTACTGGCAGAATGTTGACCATCCTCTGCATCACTGAGGTGAAAACAGCAACCATAAGTCTTCATCAAGATTCAAAAGGAATTAGACTGTTTAAAAATAAAATGTCATATGGTGTTGCTAGAAAAAGTAAAAGATGGATAATCAAAAGGACAGTATAAACCCTGAAGTGTTAGCACCTATTTCCTGCTGCTAACAGAAAAACTAAGGTTGTAACAAAGGTTAAATTTTCACCTTCAAATGTTTGAAACTTAAATTAATTAATTCAATGTCAAGCCAGTTGCTGAAAGCTAAACAGTTTTTTAAACACACTGAACCATTTAGAAACTGATGATAGTGATGGCTATGACAGTCGTACACCAATTACATCTTATGGAAATACTGGTGGAAATATCCAGCATAATAAAAATGCTGAGGAGGATTTAAAAGATCATGATAAAAATCCAGGTTCTGTTAATGGCCTTTCAGAAGAACAACATAAAAATGACAATTTTAGAAGAAATCCATATCCCACAAAAAGTGATTTATTTGATGAGTAGCAAGGTCTTGATGGTGGAGATGATAACGAAATCAACACAAATGATGATTAGATATGAACAAATAAATCAATATTCAACATGACTTAGCAGAGTGGGCTCTTCAGTTAAATATTACACATTCTGCCCTTACTAAACTATTGGCAATTCTATTCTTGCTAAACTCAAAAATGCATCATTAGAATCAAGCAGATCACTTATATATATCATACCTGTTTGTGTACCATTTTCTTCAAAATAAAGTTTTTCCATAACTTTTATCATTCAGCTATAAGTTTTTAGATATTATACTTCTTTTGCAGTTGAAACTGTGCTTTTACACAATCTCTGACAATTAATCTTTCAGTATTTCATTACTTCTCAATGTACTATTGAGAAATAGAAAGAAACCGACAGTATTTTTCAAAATTAAGACAAGTTTCAAATAAGTCTTGAAAAGGTTAATATGTGACATCACAGTGAAATGTATATAGGAGGTAACCTGTGACATATTGGAGAGGTCACATTCTTTGGTGGGCAAGCACTATGTCCTTCAGAGTAATGCTTCAGACTCAGCATTTAAACATTTTGTAGTTTTTATTATAATTAAGTACATCTTAAGCAGCTTATTAATTAAAAAATCAGTAATTACCTAACATAATTAAAAACATTATAACACCAGCCACTAATTCTCTTTTCCAGACATAATCTTAACAAATAACAACCATTACAATAACTTCTAGAAATAAATCATTAAACATTATTTTGAAAATAATAGTAATCATTTTCATTTTTCAAATAAATGCAACTAAAATAATAGTATAACAAATATGTGTGTTTTATTTTGATTAGATAATTCTATACATATTAAAAATCATTTTGTAAAAATTTGCTGTATTCTGTAGTGTCATGTGTACACTAACATTTATGTGACTTGTTGCAGATTAAAAATCTGGCAGTTATGTTTCAGGACAATAATTATACAATAGGAAGTAATGTTCTCAATAATATTTCTCTACTAAAGATACTTTTTTTTTATTTTCATTTTGTGATTAATGTGTTTCAATTTATTTTTTGCATAACATTGTTTCAATAATATATATATATATATATATAATTAGTCTGACATACTGTAGTTAAATGTGTGAAAAATTAACTAAATGCAGAACATTTATAAATGTTTAAATGACTTACAAACCATTTAATACATATGTATCTAACAGCTGGGTCATAAATTTCACTAGAGAATCTACACTAATGGCCTTGTGCAGTTTCAAACTTGATTACTCTATAAGTCATACATCAGTGCAGCAGTAAATAGCTATTAACAATGAACTTAAGGTTACACTCATCTGCATTCAGGTAGTTATACATGAAACCCAAACTTTATTTCAATTTTAAGAACTTAAGCGTGTGGATGGTAATATTTTATTTAAATGTTATACAATAAGTTAATTATTAAAACTGTGAACTAGATATATAATGCTTTTTTTTATTTTGTAAATTGCTTGCAAAAACTAAAATTAAAAAGCTGTGCTCCAGTCATGGAAGTGCATGCCAAACATAAAGCTTCGAGGGAAAATGTTTTTGTGCACAAACGAGGAAATTACTGAACAACTGCTTAACTTAACATACTACTTATTTGTTATAAGCTGCAAACATAACCAGTGTTACTCAAGGTAAGACTGCTTTAGTACAAAGTTATTCTTAAATTAATAATCATTATCCTTTATTTGGTTAAAAAAAATTTTGATTGTTCTGAATAACTTGCTCATTTAACTATATTTGTCTGACGATACTAGCCATAGGTTAACAACAATCTAACAAGATATATCAGAGTTACATGAAAAGGACTCCAGGTTTAATTATGATTAATTATAGCTAGATCGGAAGAACTAAAATGAGAAAACAAAATCTTGTCACATGCCTCCTTGCCCTCTGAACACGAGTGAGTCAAAGTGTATGTTATGACCTTTTAACAGTTACTTTCAAAATTTAATTAAACAACTTTATTATCAATCTATGTCACTAAACTTGGCATCAAATTTTAATATCCTGTAAATTTTAATTTCTAAGTTGCAAAAAGAAATATTTGAATAAATTTTCAATCTTCCCTACTCTATATCATGTGACACTTTTGCTCCAAATTGCCTATTTAACTTTCTATTTCCATATGAAACTCTGATATCTAATAAATATCTCACTTATACTATAAATATCCTTGAGCTGAAATGTCAACCTGTAGCCTCCAATCATTTTGCTTTTGTGAGATATATGCAATAAAGTGAAACTCGCATGCCATGTCCCTCCTAGCACATCCTATCTTTCAAAAAATGACAATGACATTTGCTATTGGTTTATTTTTAACCAATAGAAAGAGAAAATTTCAATATATTTACATAAGATAATGTGTTGGGAAGAGTAAAAATGAATCATTATGATACAAATTATTTTTTTAAAGTGAATTTAAGAACCCATAGTTTTTATATTCATATTTGTAAAAATAATATTTTTCTGTTATGTGATTGCCAGTCTGTAATTTGGTGTTTGCACTTTGTGTCAGAGTGTTTGTCGGTAAAGTAGTGTACTACAAGGTATCCAAGTGTGATAGAGATGTAAAAGTTAAAAGTCCCCATAAAAATATCTGTAAAAATAAATTGACTGATACTGAAGATGTCTTCCAGAAATGGTTAAGAAAATGCTTTTTTTTAAGGTGCATAAAGTATCTATACTATTAATACAAATCAAAGTAAGAAAAGTCTTATACTGATTTTATACAATTATTAAGTGCAAAATGTGAATGAACTATCTTTAGAGGTGTAGCAATTCCAGGATAAACCTGTGCACAATCATCTAATCTCTGCAAAAACAAGAGATTCATAAAGTTAGTATGCAGAAGGAAAAAGTGCAATGGTCTGTTGTCAGTGGTTGAAAGAGACAAAACATGGTGTTGAAGTTTGAAGCAAGAAAATTATACATTTTATTTACAAAAGACCTGAAGGATAGTTGATTATGTAATTGGTAAGGATTATTGCTTTGAGATAGACATTATTGAAAAATAAAATGAACTGAATTCAAAGATTAAGTAAAGTTAACTCACATTACCAAAAGACATAAAAATAAAATATTGAACAAAGAGGAAACTTAATCAGGTGGTCTTGCTTCCTTTAGGACAGAAAAACAAATCTGCTCTCCTCAATGGCAAGAATGAATCTAATTTGAAAGTGCCAAAATTGCATTAAAACAATACCATCTCTTTGTAGCTTTACCAATAAAAATCTGGCATAAGAATATGAGTGTACTTTTGTTCTGTTGCGAGAGTCACAATGGCATTACCCATGCACAAGGTCAAGCAGTACACAATGCAAATATCCCATGAAACAGTAGATAAGTTTCTTGAGCAGTTAAGCTACAAAAAGTAACACCTTAAGCTGAATTTAGCACTAAACTTAAAATTTTATAGATAAGGAATAAATACTATAGGAAAGTAAGCTATGTAGAATTAACCATCTTTCTTCCTTATCTTACACTTGTCCTCAAATTTACTTTAATTTTAATACCAATTAAAAAGCTACAAATCAATCAGAAGAAATCACAAGCAAATCATAAACCTTCTATTAGACTGGACACAAATGGTAAAACAATGTAATGCACTGAATAAAGAACCCCTAAAAAAGACTCAGATGCATGACAAGCTCTCTCATCTAACAAATACACACACACACACACCATTAGCTAAAATGAATAATATAAAAAAATCAAATATAAACCTTTGGTATCAGAAGTAAATTAAAAGTACATTTTAAAAACCAAAATATAAAAAGACGCACATAGCTTTAAAAAAATCAAATACTAAGCATGCAAGCCACAAAAGTAAACAAACCAGTTTTGAAATAAATATATATATAGATTAATACACATAAACAAAATAGAAAATTAATAGTTTACTTCCAATAATGCTAAAATGTCAAATATTTACAACCCATATAAAAAAATACTCATCTTTATACATGATAATAAAAGATACATAAAACTAACCTTCTATATTTATATACCAAAAATATGACAAATAAAACAAAGATAAGGGGAAAACAATTGCTGATCATAAGAAAAAAAACAAACTCTTTAAATATACATTCATCACATAGGTAATTATTTTTAATGAAATAGAATCACAGATGCAGAATAAAACCTTTTAGAATGCACAAAACATGACATAAAAACCAATGTATATATATATATATATTTCAGGATATGAGCTCAAAATCATCATGATATAATAATCTCATGTTTTTCTAAATTTTTATTAAAAATAAAAGAACTAATAAGCATACAAAAGCCTTATACCACCAATCTACTGAGGTTAGTGTAATAAAGTGAACTAAGTTATCTCATGTATTCTTGTAGCTAGAATAGAAAATGCACATTGAACATCTAGTTAACACAAACAAAGTATAGGTATGACTATACATAATTGAAATAAATATACAAAACAAGAAATTAACTCTTCATACATGAGTCAGTCTATTGTACTGAGCCAATAATAGGAGAATTAATGTTTACTACACTTCAAAATTTATCATGTGTATCTTTAGTATCAGTACACTTTTAGTAAACAATACAAGTATATTGTAAACAAAAAATCTGAATTTTTAATACTATTTCCACAAGATTTCTCTATGAATTTACTGAATCAGTCTGATTTAAGAATAAACTAATTTTTCATTTTACAGTTTTCATACTTCATTTAAATATCCTCTAGAATCTCCTACATGAATATTAAAAGGTTGTTTCAGTAAAACTTTAAACTATCTATAATGAAATCAACCATAATGAAAGTTAAAAAATATAAAATAAAATTAAAAGTAATTTTTTCTATAATAACTGCAGACTGTAACAGAGAATTATAATTATTTATCCTAGCAGCTGTAGGTCTCTAACATTTTCACAAGTGCTTTAATTTAATTTTATTGTTTTCTTACTTTTTGAATCATGTCTGACTACTAAACTAGCGTAATGAAACACCCACATCAGGCAAGAGCTAAGTGCAAGTTACTGCAAACAAACTGTATTACATCAAGAATGAGCAGCTTGCGTGCATTCCCAACAGGGAAATTTAGAAGTTTATGTTTTTTTTTATTTATGTTTTCTTAACTAATCTAACAAGTTTCCAAGTTTTACATTTTTATTTACTTTTATAAGAACAAGCAAGAAACCTAGTATTTTTGTTTGAAGTCTTCTCATTTTCAAGCTATTGTGCTTGTAACAATGAAGTCTGGCATACTAAGGTTTTTTTTGTAACACTGGTGTTGACTCATAAATGACAGTTTTTTAATTCAAATATTTAACTTAGAATACAAAATACTGTCAAGCACAAAAAATAAAATGTCTTAAAACTACTACAGTTTAACTGGCTTTCTAACTAAGTTATAAGCGAGTTACAAAAGTCTGTTATGTGGGCTGCACTCAGACAATGGAAAACAAAGAAACTGAGGCCAAATGTTTATAAATATGTTGGCTGAGAAATCTAACCTTACAACAAAATCACAAATTAGGATCTTCTCTTTTTATTGGCTATAAATAATCAAATAGCAAGTGTCAAAGAGTATTATTGATATTTTCTGAAAAACAGGATGTGATCGGAGGGCATGGCAGGTGGGTTTCACTTAGTTGTTTACATCTTAGTAAAGCAAAAAGCTTCAAAACTAAAAATTTACATTTTAGTTTGGGAATATCTACAGTTTAAGTGTAATTTGTGGGAAACTTAAAATAGCTTACAGGGGTAGAAAGAAAATTTCAAATGGCCAATTCAGAGCAAACAAGTGTCACATGATACAAAGAAGTGAAGATTGAGAATTCATTTCAATATTTAAATTTGAAATTAAAACTTATATAAAATTTAAATTTGAATTATAAACTATGTTTTTATACCAAATTTACTGACATACATTGAGAATAAAGTTATTTAATTAAATTTTGATTG
>NW_013667368.1:242836-244377 GCF_000517525.1 Limulus polyphemus | reverse complement strand
GTTCTGAGGCTACTTGTGGTTGTTTCAGGGTGGCTGGTATTCCCTCGACGACGATTGCAGGTGGGTGTTGAGAGGTTGATGTTAGCGAGATTGTTAGCGGGTTGGTCTTGAAGAGCGGTCGTGGACATAGTGTCTTTTGGAGAGTTGTTTTTGTTGAGGAGTGTGAGACATGGTCATGATCATTGAAATTGACGAAAGAGATTAATCTAAATCTTTATCCGATGTCATGGATGCTTTCGCGGCAGCAAGCATATGGTAACGCTTGGAAAACAATAATGGTTGGCTTTGGGAGCGTGTGGCAGGACGTATCTTCTTATTCTTCTTAGTGACATGGCTCAGGCTCATAGTGACTGTGCATCATGAAGATTCTGCTTTCTAAGTATTAGTCCTGAGAAGGACTGTTATATTTACTTGCTGATTATGTTATTTATACTCAGTAATACTTGGTTCTAACTTTGACGATTAAGGGATAATACACCTACACAAAATGTACACGTGTTCACTGAGTGACACCGTCTATGTCTCTGGCAGTTATTTTGGTGTAAAGTTAGTAGTTTAGATAAAAACTATTAATCACCAAAGGTGTTTGATGATTAGCAATCCTCTTTCACCCTGCACGAGATTAAAGAGGCAGGTTGTTCTTGCAGAAGAAACAAGTCGAAAACGATTGTTGACAATGTACTGAAACAAACCGAAGGGCCTGGTGTGGATCAATGGACCCAAATGCCATGGCATGGATCTATAGATCCAATGCCTAAGAATTTGGTGTGAAGGAAAATGGGAGTGTCCCAAGAAAACCCACTTTCACTAGCAAGGACAACCTGACACGTCTATGGCTATGGCAGTTATTTTGGTGTAAAGTTATTACTTTAAAGAGAAAACTATTAATCACCAAGGGTGTCCGAATATTAGCAATCCTCCTTCACTCTGCACGAGGTAAGAGATTAAAAGCCTGACATGTAGTGCCTTACAAGGGTACATATACAAATTTTTCTGGATCAGGTTCTTTGTCGCTGCGCTATGCTGCTCCCTGATTGGTTCATTATCACCGTCCTATCAATGTCCTGCTCTCGTGCCACTAGACTCACCGCCGTTTCTGCCCACTTGTAGTCTCCTGCTGTGATGTTTATGTTCTTTTTCTAATAAGATATAACCAGCTCTATTGTTTTCCCATTCCTTTGCTGATAAGTTTAGTTTCCTTCCATTTAGGCAGGTGTCCTAATTCCTCTGCATGTGCTACTATCCCATTGGTTGTATTGTGTCTTCTGATGTCTGTCTTGTGTTCATTTACTCTGGTTGTCAGTCCTCTGCTAGTTTCACCTATATAAACTTTACTGCATCCACCACATGGAATGCAATATATACACCTGGAAAAAAGTTAAGCACCCCCGTAAAATAACAATTTTTAATTTACACATCATGACATCAAAATATGGACAGTTTTCACGCTTAAAATTATCTTTAATTAAGTATTGTCAGTGAAAGCTCAAAAACGTTAATTGAATTGTCAAATCACATTACAAAATGTCAATCATTACCCA
>NW_013667368.1:240404-242382 GCF_000517525.1 Limulus polyphemus | reverse complement strand
TGTCATGATGTGTAAATTAAAAATTGTTATTTTACGGGGGTGCTTAACTTTTTTCCAGGTGTATATTATGCTGCTGTCTGTTGTGTGTTTCTGTCTCCTGTTCTTTACCATATCTCGTATTTTTATTTTTGTTTTCTTTACCACTTCTGTGGTTGTGTGTCTCATAGTCTTTTGATGGGCCTTGCATCCCGGGGATGGAAGTTTCGAAACTCCAAGGGTTCTAAAGTGATATGCCAAGCCTAATTTACCAGTGATTTGGCACTCAAATATGAAGGCTTGCATGACTATAAATATTTTTCAAGACTGGTTCAACAATTTCTCTTCTGTCCTGCTGTTGAAAAGTACTGTACCAAACGTAATATTGCCAACAAAATATTGCTCATCTTAGACAATGCACCAAGCTATTCGGTAAATTTGAATGGTCTTTCTGATAATGTAAGAGTTGAGTACATCCCCAAGAACACAACTGCATTGCTCCATCTAATGGATCAAAGTATCATCTCCAATGTCAAGAGATATTACTTACGGAGAACTCTGAAACAACTGATTAAAGCCACTGATGGAAAAGATGAACCTACAGTTCGTGATTTCTGGAAGAAATATAACATTATGGATGGAATAGACATCATCACCAAGTCGTGGGATGAAGTGAAGGAGTCAATTGTGAATGGTGTGTGGAACAAAATATGGCCAGAGTGTATCAACGACTTTACAGGGTTCCCCAAGCAGAAAGTGCTGGGAAAGTGTACAAAGACATAATGGCACTTGCAAGACAAGCTGGTTTTGAAGTTATCATCGAAGATGATGTGGTTGAGTTATTAAAGTCTCATAGAGAAGAAATGTCGAATGAGGATCTGATAATGTTGGAACAAGAGTGAGCTGCGGAATAGGAGAACGTTATTGAAACACCATCCGCGCAACTTCAGTTTACTACCAATCACTTATCCCAATCCTTTGTCCTCGTAGAAGAAGTGGTGCAAATCCTTAGTGTTAATGATCCCAGCCGTGAACGCAGCCTAACAGTTACAGGAGGACTACATGATGTCATGCACTGCTACAAGGAACTGTAGAAGCAAAAGACGTAGCAGAAACAACAAACCCTCGACGCATTCTTTGTCAAAAGAGCTGAGTCTACACCACATCAAGATTATGGTCATAACTTACAGGGTGAGGCAGACATCAGTACCAGTACTGAGTCTTCCTCTCTGTGTAAAATTTAATTATTTTTGTGTTCTGTATCTACTGTTATTTTTGGTGAGTAAAGCTATGCCATATACATTTATGACATAAACATGTGCTTAAAAATGTTTTCTTACATTCATTTGTGTGTTTTTATTACTTTTGTGGATCAAAACAATTTCCGGAAAAACACATCTACACTTATAGCATGGGAGTCAATGGGAAAATAAGGTTGGAGTTACGGAATTTCGCGTTACGGAAGCTTTTATAAGAAATCCCTTCCGTAACGCGAGGATTGCGTGTATATAATTCGATCAGTGTTACATTACCCTTACAGTATAAATTTTGACCTACGTATATTTATTTACATTCAATTTATTGCTTTATGTGTTAGATCAAGTAATCAGTGTAAACTTCAATACTAACCTGTAGTATTATGAAAATGAGTCTAATTCGATCATTTTAAATGAAATCGTTCAAAATGTTAAAAGAGAAACAAGTATAATATATGTATATATATACATTTCATTCGATTAACAAAACTGAAATAATAATAACACAGTTACAGGCGACACATTGGTACGTACGACAGAAAAAAGTTATACTCGGAACGATTGTTTGTTTGTTTTGAATTTCGCGCAAAGCTACACGAGGGCTATCTGCGCTAGCCGTCCCTAATTTAGCAGCGTAAGACTAGAGGGTAGACGAGCGTACGTCTATACTACCACCCCAACCCGCCGAACCTACCTTCGGGGTCGTACCTTACTTTTACCCTTTAACCGAAACGTAGTTAGGGAGG
>NW_013667368.1:236959-240383 GCF_000517525.1 Limulus polyphemus | reverse complement strand
ACGTCTTGGGCTTACTCTTTACCAACGAAGTAGTGGATTGACCGTCATATTACTAACCGCCCCACGGACGTAGAAAGGGCGAGCTAGTGGTTGGTGGACGGGATGCGAACCCGCAGATTGCGAGTCGAGCGTCTTAACCACCTGGCCATGCCGGGCCTACTCGGAACGAAACCAATGTGTTAAGATAAAATTAATGCAATAGCATAAGTAACTTGTACACATATTTCTATTTATGGTATAAACTAGGTATTTCCTAACAGTTAACCAGACGATAATATCTTATTATGTATACGTAAGTTAATAGATTCTGCGTCATTTTTTCTCTAGCTGCATCAATATATAAATTCAGCCAAATAATGATCTTGTTAAAAGTTTCCCGCTAACTTTAAGTGATAACGGTCAAATTGATTTACCAAGAAGAAAATAAATAATCACTCAAGTTTTAAGTTGAAAAGTTATGGGACAAGCATGGCCAGTGTTGGATCTAGAATTTTGAAAAGGGGAATGTACAATATTTAAAATTAGATTCGACTCGAAGCATGTCCGATATGCATTATATTACCAAAAAGTGATACTTCCCCGTAAAATTTAAAAATAAGTGGTGTCTTTAGGATAAATTTTACAACTTTCTGAAGCTTAATCCACATTTTCGCAAAGTCAATTGATTTTTTAAAGGCAAATATAATTTTTACCTTCGAACAGTCAAACGATGTTTTTTTTATTTTTTCTTATTATATTGTGAATAATGATACATTTATAGATACACAAACTTCCACAGAAACCACTGAAGGTTATAAAAAAAAAAAACAACAACAATAACACAGTTTGCTTCATTTACCTCCTTCACGCCAGCTCCTAAAATACTGAGAGTGAGAGCACATTTGCACTTCAAAAATTGCTGGTTCGCTGAATTTCAGAAATAATTGCTAACAGCATTGTGTTTCAGTCCATTTAGAGAACTGACAGCATAACAACAATGTTTTTAGGGATTGAAAAGAATTCACAACACACACCCGATGGTAATTTCTCGATCAATCTTCTTTGTTTTTATAGCGCAGAGCTACACAGTAGGCTATCTACTCTCTGTCTACCACGGTGAATCGAACCACGGATTTTAGAGTTGTAAATAAGTAAACTGAGCGCTGAGTCACTAGAGGACCGATCTAACTTGCAAGTAAAGTATATATAAAGAATGCACAGATTATTTATGATTATGAATACAGGAGCAACTGTATTGACTGGAGTTCATTTGCCGTTTGTGTCGCCTTATCAATTAGGAATGGAGATTTTATTTCATGTTGAATTACCTATTCTCACATTATTAGGTTGCATAAATGTATGTTTTGATACAATAATTAAGGTAAATTCCTCAATAGCAACTCCTATTACTTGTAGAACTTTCGAGAATATTTAATTAATGAAAAATCGAGTATTTTTACACATGAATAGATTAGTTTCTATTTCAACGTTGTGTTTTTACAGTGAAGCCTGTGTAGACTAATTGCAGTGTCCATTGTGGGAAATCGAACTCCAGGTTTTAGCGTTGCAAGTCCATAAACTTACTGCTGTCCCACCTGGAGACGTGTTTTTATTTTATTACATATACATTTGAATACATATGTTTGAGCGACACCTATCCTCACGGTTATGAATTACGTAATATTATGAACACTAATCTCAAACCCAGCACGAACTTTTTTTTTAAATAGGCCAGGAAAACTAGTTTAACTATTTCGAAAAACAACTTCTTCCAAAACATTAACGTTTCTTACTTATTTTATTTATTCTGGACTACTACACGAACAAGACGTTTTACATCCTGATTAACTACAAGTTCAATATTGTTAAATATTACACAAATTTTACGAAACTCCTTAACGTCAATAATAATTCAAATTGCATGTAAGGTACGACAATCTTCAAAATAAACGGGCTGGCCTATTCTGAAAGGGAATTCCCACATAGCAGAACGGGGAAAGTACCTTCGACAAAGTATTAAATAAGTTGTGCAAACTTTAGGATGTTTATTCAGAGTGCATTCGTTGCAGACAGTTCGATAACTATTGATGTCCCAAGCAAGTATATTTGAACTATTGTTACTAGTTTATTGTAATTTGACAACATATTTTAACTTAAAACTAATATATATATATGTATCCTTTTGTAAAAAAGTATTTCCTTTAGATTTAGCTCTCGAATTCTCTCTGTCAAATGTGTTGGTCACACATACCTGTTGTGTTGATTTATATATTGACGTTTAGTTATGAGAAATAACTCAAGTTAAAAATTATGTTTAGTTTCTGTTAAGAGATTAAACATAAGTTTCTTTTTATTTCATTTTAAATTATATATATATATTTGCATATTGTTAGGTTCATGAACTTATATTTTAATACGATAATTAAGTTGAATATCAGAACAGAAGTTTTCTTAGTGCGAACTATGCAACAGATTATCTGCATTCTGTCCACCGCGGGGAATTCAACCCCGAATATTTGCATCACAAGTTCGTAAACTTACTGTTGACCCACCGGTAGACCGTAAACAGAGGCATCTACTGTTACCTGGGAGAATATTTAACTAAAGGAATGAACATTCTATAATCCTAGAGTATTTTTACATATGAGGTTTTTGAGAGTGAAATGTATTGTTTAGGGCGTAACTCTGTGGGGCATATGTGAATTTCGGAGCTGGCGAACAATGTTGGAATCCGTACGAAACTACTAAGTATTCCTTGCACTTTAAAGCTGTGGGTGTGCTATAAGATTGACACTCAATCCCTTAGTGTGGATGCTGATGGCTGTCTGCTTTCCCTTGACCCCCAGTGGCATGTCTGCGGACTTATAACGCTAGAAACTGGGATTCGATATCCGTGGTGGGCAGAGCACAGATAGCCCATTGTGTAGCATTTGCTTAATTACAAATAAACAAAAGCCTTCCGTTTGGCCAGTAATCCAAAATAAGGGACAGCAGCAAATAATGAAATATATATATATATTTTGAGGCGAAAGAATGGCAATAAAAATTCAAAAACACGAAACATATACAAGAAAGATTGTTTGGTTTGAATTTCGTGCAAAGCTACACGAGGTCTATTTGCACTAGCCATCCCTAATTTAGCAGTGTAAGACTAGAGGGATGGCAGCCAAGGCACCCACCACAAGTCTTGGACTACTCTTTTGCCAAAGAATAGTGGGATTGACCGTAACATTATAATACCCCCACAGCTGAAAGGGCGAGCATATTTGGTGTAATGGTGATTCGAATCCGCGACCCTTAGATTGCGAGTCAAGTGCCCTAACCACCTGGCCATGCAAGAAAGACTAGGTAATCTAGACATTTATATTTTTTGTCTAAAATAAGTTAACTTTTTTTTTCAAGTTTATAGACTGTATATATATATATATATATATATATATATACA
>NW_013667368.1:196935-236000 GCF_000517525.1 Limulus polyphemus | reverse complement strand
GGTTTCTAGCATTGTAAGTCCGCAGACATACCGCTGTGCCACTGTGGGAACTAGAAGAAATGCCTACACTCTAAAGAATGGTAAAAGTTTGTTTTTTTATGTGGTCTAATTGTGACATACTAGTGTGTTAAAAATGATGAAATAGCAAAACTTATTGAGAGCTACTTTATTTTAAGGTAATGGTATTTGAACATAATCGGTTACAAATGCAAGGTGAATGAGCTTTAGTAAAGTTTAAAAAAAAATTAATATATATATATATCACTTATTAATATAATATCTTTTACACAAATGGTAATCTGGACTTCAAAGTAAAACCTATGGAAATGGAAAGATGCATTATCAACAAGCATGGTAATTTAATGAAAAGGACTTGAACATTTTTTATATCGTATATATATATAATTTCCCTTTGATAATAAATAATATTTGAAATTTGTACATTTAAAAAAATAAGGATATAAAGATTGGTTATTTAGTTCCATGTAGAATAATCAGCTATTCACATAATAGCTGATTAAGAAGATGTAGTCTGTATATCTACAGTAATCTGCATTTCAGTTAAAAGAGTTACTTACAGTTAAGTAATTTTCAGGTTAATTTACAATTTAACTTGTTAATTATTTACTTTATTGAAATATTATTTACAAAATTTATTTTTTCTAGATGGTTAATAAGGGCCCATATTTTATAAATGATTTCATTGTTCCGTCTTTGGACAAGGAATCATTTTTCAATCTGAGATGGATAAACAGGGATCAAAAACTATACAAGGTCATCTGGCCACACAAGGGTTCGCGTTTGTGGAAAGAGAAAGACTTTAACATATTTCGAGTAAGTTTTCAAGAAATTTTGAGCAGCAATGTAAAATCTTATCATTAAAATGATACTGGCATAATAAACAGTTTATTACAAGTTTGAAATAATGTTATATTACTAATTTGAATTGTTTTAAATTACAGCAGTTTTGTACATTTTTTCATTAAAGTCTTCAGTTTGTTTTGTATAAAGTAATAGCTAACATAGCTTTTCTACTAAATTAAAATATCAAGTATCACATAATGAGAAACTTAATTACAAATTACATTTTAAAAATTTAAGTTTAAAAAAAAATACTATTTTATTTTTAAACCGAAATTATATGAAGCTAATTCCTCGATTGTACACATCATAATTTATTTATTACATTTGTAATTCACATAATAGCTGATTAAGAAGATGTAGTCTGTATATCTACAGTAGAGAGGAGAGAAAGTAATCTGCATTTCAGTTAAAAGAGTGATTCCAATATCTGATTCCAGGAATGGGATATAATGAAAGGCAATCATCATCCAGAAACTCCAGGATACTGGACATATGCAAAGCAGAGGTTCAGAAATGCCCACTCTAAGCTGGAAAAACTAGGAAGAGTAAAAAGGGAGAAAAATCTAGAAGCTAAGGGATTTCGGGTGTACAGAATAATGAGTAAGTTGTTGAATATTATATACATTTATCTTTCTCCTTTTTGAGTTCAATTCTAAAAATTTATCATAGTTACAAACATCTGTTCTAAGAAATTCTGTCTCAGGTAAAAACGTGATTTTGATAAAAAATCAATATTCAAACATTCAGACATGACAAACTAGGTCAAAAAGTAGCTTAATTTTGTGATTACTGTTTCAATGAAAATTAGTATTTTAGGACAAAATTGTCTTGATGATCCTTGTGATACTTTAGAGTATTTTATATAACAGTTTTGTTGTAATACAGCACTAAAATTGGTAAAATGTTGTTTTAAATAAAACAATCTTTTTAAAAACAGGAATGATCTTAATATTCTTACTTGCATAAATATTAAGCTGTCCTTGCCATATTCTTTGTGTGTATATATGTGTGTGTTTTGTTACAGCACTAAAGTTGGCAAAAAAAGTTGAGTTAAAAAAAACACATTTTATTTAAACAGTATCTTCACTGCATTGAAAATTAGGATACTAATGGATTTTTCACTTTCAGACTCAATAGACCCACCACAAACACACCAAAAATTGTGCAATCTATCCAGCTGGCACATTGAAAAACAATACTGTGTTTCAGATGATGTTTTAGCTAACACACTACTCTCAAACAAGTCTGTACATTTATATCTTGTGTGTGAAGATGAAACCTACAATATTAATTTAGGACATATTGAGGGTACTGTTGTCACAGCTGGTGCCAATGAACTTTTAGAGCAGTCTGTGATACAAGATGGAAGAGAGCTAAGGAAAGCAGGGTCTACTAACAGAAGTGTTGAAGCTGTTCTACTGGAAACTGATCAGCAAGAAAGTGTAGTTCATACAGTAGAGAAGTTTGATTCGAAGTATGAAGATATCATTGGTGACCCAATCCTCTCCCAAGCAATTAAAAATGATAAGAGCATAAATCTAGTGAATTTTAATCTTCCTTTCTATATTCCAAAAGATGATGAGAAGCAGATTAACACTGTGCTAGATCCTCTGTTTGATCATGATGAAAGTCTGTCACTGTATGATGATATGGAGTTGAATGATGATAATTTGCAGTTTCCACATGATTCAATCTTTTCGAAAAATCTGGAACTTACAGAGGTATGCAATAAGTATCTTAGTTTAAATGCGTATTAAAGCTCATGAAGTGGTGCCATGTTATATGGATGTATGAAATATATATATTCCTTACAGTAGTTTTTTATTTTTAACACTATGACACTTATTTTTGTAATTCAGATCCTTAGATTCTTTTTACTGCATCAATACTGGTAGTTTTTGCATTTCCTTATAATGTCACTTTTAAATGTTTAAACTAAAGGGGAGTTCTAATAAACTGCAAGTTTCTCAGTCTAATTTTTACTAGGGGAAAGTAGCTTTCAACATAAAGTATAAGAACATATATAGTAGAACTTTTTCTTGAAAATTGCAAAATGTTGACACTAACTTGTGCTTTTAAAACATTGCTAATTTCTGATGTGTCAATGACAAGAGACACTGGTGTTATTTTTTATAATTCTCAGTATTTTTATAGTAATTCAAGTAAGTAGCTCATTATTCTATTAGTATCCTGTATTCAAAATCACAAATTGGGCATTAATAAAGTACACAACATTATCTGAAGTATTGATTGATATACCATCATTCCAGCAAGTAATGAGACTATCCTCATTGAATTTAGATGTGGGTCTAATGGTGCATAGTGCTGATTAGAGCTTTTTAAATGTCAAAAGAAACAGCTAAACAATTTAGTCTATTTAATCATACCCCAAATTATATTGTTAGCATTGTGCTACAGAACACAGGACATGCTACTAAAAACTTACCTTTAATCCACACAGACTTTTGTAATTTTTCATGAAATGAGACTGAACATTTGCTATTAAATTTAGACTCTGGAAACTCCACATTTATGCTTATGGCAAAACAACTCCTTGGCTTAGAAGAATATTCTAATTTAATGTGACAGATGTTAGTATCTGTGTGTGAAATTTAAATACCAAAATACACTTTAGCACATATGAAATTTCCACACACAGACTATTTCACTGGTAAATATAGGATTTACAGTATGGATCAAATGTGTGTTATATAAATAATCTTTAAATGACCTTTTACAATGTAAGAATATATTTAATCACATATCCTGTTTGTCATTTCACAGGAATTCAGGAGCCTATTTGGCAATGTGGTGACAGAAGAATTAAGGGAGAAAGATTTTTTTTTTGAGAGAAGTAATCTTGACTAACAAACCTGATGTTAAAAGGTTTTCGTTTTTTCACTTGTACAATTAAAGAATTAAAATCGGATTGAATCAATGTAAGTTTAATTTCTGCCTGAATATGTTTCCTCTGCTGTTAAACACTTTAGTAAAACAGATACAGTAGTGCAATGTAGAAGTTGTCTTATTTTGCAGTTCTTAAATACTGTAATTTTGGTTTGCAAAGTAATCTTAATATGATGGAAATCATAACAGCAAGTCTGTAGTTAATGTTTGAACAGTTTATAAAGTTCTTTTAGACTATTTAATAAAAAGAATGATGCAAACTCCAGTTTACTTAATGATAATGAATTGTTTCATTTCTTGAACGTTAAGTTCTACAATTTGACTTAACTAATGCTCACTGGTAGGCTTAAGATCACAGTAGATGATAAATTACAACAATATCACTTAGTTTCTACCTTTTCTCGTATAACACAATTTATAAACTCATGTGCTGTTCTCTGATAACATGACCTAAAACATTTATCTAAAACACATTAATTAGACATTAAAATATGATGAGGAGAAGAATATTATACTGTTCTGAGGGTACTAATAAAGTTGACATTTCTGCAAATTGTATGCCAAAACTATTTCAAATTTTTAAAATGCATTTTGCCACACTTAATGACTTGGGATTTACATGTTTGTTACTGCTCAGAAGGTTGAAGTTATGATATGGCTGAGTAACTTTCAAAGCTACAGAAGTGATTATGTTAGCTAGGATTGGATGACATAATCAAATATTTCTATTCACACAGTTACAAAAAATTATCTTTGACAAAGTTTAAAATAGCAAAATTCTTAAACATGATATTCTTGAATGATGCTGTTCGAAAGGACAGAATTAAATTTGTCTGATTTGCCTTTAGTTTGTAATAGACAGAAATTAAAGTTTGTTCCTAATGTATTGACATAAAACAATGCATACATGTATCCCTAAACAATAATAACTGAATATATTAGAAATAGGTGTCTAATACAAATGTGAAATTATAAATTACATGCAGTACATGGGGAGATATTATTTTATCAATTAGCTAGACATTAGAGCTAAGGCCTTGAATAATTTTGGTATTAAAGGGTATGTAAAAATAAAGTACATATAGATGAAAACAGTTCTATTGTCTAAGTAAACTTAAGCTCTTTCATAATAACTATGCTTTGACATGAACACATACAATATACAAACTAATGACAAAGTGCAAGCTTAATCAGGCTGTTTGTACTAATTCCACACAAATCAACTGTAACTGTACCAATCAACTTTTTTATGCTACTGCTCAACTATATCGTAGGTTAAAACATTATGCATCATCAATCATAAACTGAGGGTATAAATCAGAAGAGCCTGTATTATCTGCTTACTACTTGTAAACTGTATAATGGCAAATCTTAATATTAGTCTAATCAGAATTTCCATTTTTTAACTTTTGATTGAGTTCTGGTCACTTTGCCTAAATCATATCACATAGCACTTTTATTATAACACTACACTACAAACATTTACTAAAATATATTTAAAGTGAATTTTATAAGAATAAATAAGAAATTGTCTCTTAATAAATAACTTTCTAGTTACACACACACATACTATCTACAGTAACCTTACTTCTGGTATAGCACAGCTTCAGATGTTATTGGAACAGTGGTGTAACTTGTGCAGTAAAGCTTCTGATGTGTGAAGAGTGGCTGTTACTTATTGTGAAGCACAGTTGAAGATGTATTCAGTCATTGAAACAGTTGTGTTACTTTTCGAGCAGTAGTATTGCCAACAGTTTCAGATGTACTTATGGATAAAAATAGAGATAGTGTTGTTATTACTCATGAATTATAGAAATTTAAATTGTAAAAAGAAAAACTAAATGATCTTTTACCATAACTACAGTAAAAGGCAACATGAAACATATATATAATAGTTGTATATATTTTAAGCTGCACTCAGAGTAACGTTTTACAGAAGGCTGATGATTGTAAACAAATACAAACGCTTATTTTGAAAAGGGAAAATTTTCAAACTTTGATTCAAATGATGTATGATCTTAAGCACAAACAAGTAGTTACTTAATGGACAAGGAGGAGATCTTCATCTTTATTTTATGATAGACCTCGTGTTAGTACAAACCACTGGAATTTATAAAATAATAATACATATCATCATTAAAATTACAACATAACAGAATATTATCATCTTAAGTAACAAAAATGAAGCAATTACAAAATTAAAATCATTGTTATTTTCATCCTTACTGCTACAGATCACCTAGGTGTTCTTTGTGCAGGTAAGTAAGTTGTGGAATAATCACACATTTTCTAATTAAGGAAAAAAAGTACTGACAGCATTGTTATAACAAAAGTCTGTTTTGTATATATGTTTTCCATAAATGCAAGTACAAACTTTTAACATTTCAATAGTATTATAGCTTTGGAACTAACAGCTACTTTATTAGTATTATAAGTTTTGTCTCTTATAGTTCTGAGTAATAAGGTAACGGGTGACAGGATAATAAGCACATGATCAAATAAAAATAAGTACATTTGTATTTTTCATTCACTTAATCACAACACATTTTCATAAGACAAATTAGTCTAACTGAACACACATCTGCGACTAATTTCATCATAAAATGTCATGAGAAATTTTTAAACTTTGTTTCACTTTTGAAACGTAACCCAATTAAGCATATTTAGTTTTTGTGAAGAAAATAATGTTAGTGTTGTCCAATGTGCTTATTTTTCATCAGAAAACAAATTAAAAGTATTCAATAGCAAATATTACATTAATATATGTACAATTCAATAATTCTTCCTAAACTAAGTTTAAATTATCTCTTTTTGACCCTCATTTGCGAAATCACATTAAGTAACTAAAGAAGAGGGTCAGGCTCAAAATTAAGTTTAATTTACTAGACTTACTACCTATGACCTGTATACTTTAAGATTCTGTAAGAAAACATGTTAATAGAAAAACTCTTTTAGATTAGCATAGTAATGAAATCAATTGATATTTGGTCTCTTTCACCAACATATTGTTAATTGGTCCCTGGCTTACACAAAACACTATCAGATTTGGTATAAATCTTGATACAAGTTATCCACATATAGTAAAACATTGAGTAATAAACAACACATTAATTCTGTAGTGTAAATAACACTGTAACCAATATACATTTGAATCTCAATCACCCAGTACAAGTTTCACCTCATTACTTGAGAAATTAGGTAGTCTACAAACAAAGAATTCACCTATTTAAAGTAAGAAAATGTAATACAAGTGTAAGAATTAACTGAACATCTGTACAATTTATTGGTCACTTTATCATGAAAACAAGCTAATATTCCATTATTTTCTTGTAACACACCACAGTCTACTAGCAGTACACAAATGTATATTTTGTTATCTTATATACAGTCTTAATGGAAAAATACATCAGGTATTGACTCTTTTTTTTTTTCCCATCAGTGTTACTGAATTCTTAAATGCTTGTGAACAAATTATGCCACAGACTAAAAATTTGTATCAGTAACAGATGCTGAGGTATAACTTTTGGTAATACCAATATATTTTGGACTAACAACATTATATTTCTCATAAACAAAAGCAACTTCCTAATAAGTCTTAGTCATTTATGATTACAACTATCAAGGTGTTATTGACATTAATCAAACTCTTTTTCACTTCTACAAGACAATGTTTAGGTGTTGTTTTTTTTTACATAATGTATAATGAGACATTAAATTTCTTTCCTTTTCCTATTTTTCAGATACTAAAGTTCATGTAAATGTAGCTCTTTTTTTGTTTTTAAATGAATGAAATAATAATCAGATTGTTATATCTATAATAACCTCATCCACATACTGTCACTACAACTTGTATAGCCATAAAAGTTGCAAAGGAAATATTTTTTAAATCCACAACACAATACTTCAAATTTTATGAAACAATCTGTTATAAAGTTTTTTCTGGGATTTAAGAACAACTTGTTATCATAAGATTTGGTTTTGTGGAATAAATTACCTCATTTTTCAAACAAGATCACAATTCTGGTGCTAAAATGAAAAACAAATTCACACTTTCTTTAATAAATTTTTTTTTCTATAATTTAAAAAACAGAACAGAATGGTCTTCTGCTTAATGTTTTTTTAAAAAAGCACTTCAATATGGAAAATAGTGTAAAACTTGTATGCTAAGCAAATTACTTATGGAGTTTTAGTCAATTGCATGATATAAGTTCAAATAATGATATATACAGATACATAAATTTGAATTCTTTAACAAACAAAAACAATCATGGTAAGTTGAATGTTATTGAATTTCTTATTTAAATTCTATATATATATGTTATTTCTCACCAATTGCTAATTGCTTACTTTATTATTATTTACATATTACAATTATTATGAAGTCATTCACTGTAGCTCTTATACTTTAATTTGAAACTATAACATTCTGTATTTCTGTTGTGCAATGGTGCAGTCTGCTCAATAAATGTTTGACACTGAAGATCTGACTAATAAATAAATACCATACTTGCATGTTTTAAATTTAAATTCCAGAAATACAACAACAAATCCCTTTAATTGTTCCTTGCAACTCTAAGGTGCTCAAACGCTATGTAACTTGTTCAGTATTCTATAGGCTGAAATCTCTTTTTATTCTTGCTAACAATTTTTTCATGATTAGTTTTAAAACATCTGAATATGTTTCAACTACTATGTACTGAGTGTTTTATCTGTTTGCTTCGATAGATTAACACTTGCAGCAGTATGGCAATGTCGATTGACACCTGAAGAATTCCACATACACAAAACTGAATGGGAGAGTTGCGAAGGATAAAGTAACAAGTCTTGAAAATGTCTCCCATGGTCCACATGATTACCATCTTCTTGCTATAAAAACAAATAAACTGAAAGTGAACTGCATAGGTTTCAATTAATTCAGAAAACAATGTTTAATAATTATCTGTGCAACATAGACTACAATCAAACTCTACATCATTAAATCTACTGGTGTATCTATATACTACCTAGGTAATTCCTCAATAGTTTCTTTACATTTAGATGAAAACACTGCTTTAAACAAACACTTTATTCTTCCAAGATAATATGTTGTTCTTAAAACATTTACAAGTGTTTGAAATAAGTGGTTTCTGGCTGCCTGAGACAACTCAAATTATTGTCAGACAACTCAACTGCACTGCTAAGTTGTCTGTTGGACAACCACAACAATGGCAGTCTAGGCATCTAGCCCATAATGTCACGTTCAGAGTACAATATAAATTACAAGTAATACGTCTGTGTGCACTGTGTTCTGATTTCTGCAGGGATGTGATCATCAAGATTACACAAACTATTTATTAATAACTGTTTTTTATAATATCTGGCAAACCTGTCACAATTTACGATCAATAATAGATTGTCACTCAAAGGATTTTGCTAATGCAATGTTCATTACCACCATTTATATTTTGCATGTTTTTGTACATTAGATTAGATACCATTTTTGATGCAAGTTGTAGATCACAATCGGCTAAGCAAGTTTCAATTTTTCACTTTAACTTTGTATCAAAGATGAGCAATCAAGACAAAGTAGGCATGAAGTCTTCTAAAAGAGAGGCCAATCATGAATACGATCAAAACAAATGCAAAAGAATGTTCCAAAGTTCCTGGCAAAACTGACTGTCCATGGCTGATGTATGATCTAGGGAAGGCGGTCATGTTCTACTTGTGAAGTTCCTTGATAAAATAATGATTTTCTATCACCTAATGTACTTTCTAGAGTGATATTTGATTTAGGACAATGTAACATCTAGTTTGTAATTTTTATTAGTGTCACGATATAAAAGACTGTTTCGTTCAGATAGTATTGATTAATTTAATTTTGTGAGTGAATATTTTATTATTGTTTAGTTTTTGTTATAATAAGAGTTAAAAGCAGACGAATTTAGAAAGTTTTGTTAATAATTCATTGATGTGGAGAATATAGAAAGCAGGCAGACCAGTAAATGATAATGATATAAATAGCATGAGACGAGCAGGAAGCAGCAGACAGACATAAGCAGATACATAATAGTGAAAGAGAATAAAGTTGGTGTGAAGTTAAGTACCGTAGATATGATAGGCCTAAAGATGGACATAGGCCTAACGTTTAATATGTTAACAGTGAAACTAACATTAGAAAAGAAGATAAGAAAAATAATTTTACTCCGTCGAAGCGTGGTTCTAAAGTAATTGAATCAGCCTGAGTGCACTTTGACAAAAAGAACAGAGGATCTTCAAAAGAAAAAAGACGAAATGATTACGGTAACTCATGCCACAATTGTAAGCAAATCACAGAGAATACTAGTGTGATAAAAATAGAGAAGATAGTTTGGCTTGTCAACTGAAATTCTAAGGTAATTGAATAGGCCTAAGTGGATAGTTGACAAAAAGGAGAAAACTACATTTCAGCTGTTTGATGGTTACGTTGAAATGATCCATCTAGAAAGTTCACTATTTTCACAAATTCAAGTGGTGATTACTCTTAGTGTACAAGTTAGTTGCAAATGCCAAAAATTTAAAAACTTAATAATTTCTATTGTTTGAAAGTACCTTCCTCTAAAATTGTGTGTATTAATGGTTGCCAAAACAATAAACTTTACCAGGATTAGCCCACAAAAAAAACAAAAAACCAGTACATATGCACTTAAAAAGGGGAATATAATTTATGTGATACATGCAAACTGAGCACAGGTACAAGAATTAATGATTAAAAATCATCAAGTGTTTACCATAGCTATCATATAACACCAAATTTGTCAAAACATTTTTATAACTATTTTGAAATATCTAGTGACCCAACCATCCATAAATTTATGGATACTCAGTGAAAAAAAGTTGCATTTTAACGCTTTCTATAAATCCATAAATAACAAAATATGTTTTCTGTTAATGATGTCAGCAAAAAATTATGTTGTCAGTTAAAAAAATCACTGTTTATTGTTATGTCAATAAATATAAAATTGTAATGTTGGCAACCCTGCCTAGACCAAAAAAAAAGTCACAAGTCTTCATCATCCAGTTCCCATGAAATAACAGAAGGAAACAGTATAAGAAAAAATAAGTGAAAAAAATATTAGTGTGCGATAGAAAATAAGTATAACCTGAAACAAGAACAAACAGATTTGGATCTTTTGTATTAACACTAGACAGACCATTGTTAATTCTGACTTATACAGTGTTTCCAGTATCTTCTCATGTAAAAAATATAAAACTATGGAAACATAACAGATCAAATAAGTAGTGTTTTAAGGCTGACAGTTCATAGGATGTTCTATGTAATCTATAATAAGGAAATTAATAGTCTTGATTAAAAATTTTAATAAACTAATTTCCAAGACAGTTATTATGCTCAATATCATTACTTTTAGCTAATGATCAAGAATAAAACCAGCGAGGAAGAGGAAATTTATTAAAAAATTAATTTGGATTAGGTTAACTAAACTGAGTTTTTCTTTTAAACAATATACAATTTATGTATGATATTTGAATTCCCCCCCCCCCATTTTTTTTTCTCACAGCTTTAATTACTCTGAATTTTTAAATGGTTATTTATTTATAAAACCATATATAATGTATTGGCCTAAAATATATGAACTGCAATCATTGGTGTTTATCATAAATATTGCCAATGCATTAACTGAACCCATAAAACAATTCAGGTACAAAACAATACAGGTGACTGAAAATTTTCAGACATACGTGGGTCTATTTATTTCATGCACTCAGTGAACTTAATAATTTTGTTAGACATGAGTTTTTTATTTTTACTATCAATCTATTTATCTATTCATGTACATCTACAGTAAAGTCTTATAGCCTGAGACTCATGGTCTATGGTTTTATCGAAAATAGACCTTGGATAACCCCATTACACACACCAAGAAATGTATTTAAAATTTTGTTAACAACTGATACCAGTGTAACATTTTACTGGTCTTGACAATTTATGTAATAATTAGACATGGACTAATAAATATCATATAACCAGCATTAGCAGAAATGTATTCTCTATAAACTGAGCCAGTTTTTAGGAATTTTTATCCTTCTGAAAAATGATTTCTTTAATGAAAAACATTTTCACAAGACAGAAATTTGGTATTTGTAAACTTACCTCATGCCAAATGTTGATTTATTTTGATAGTTTCTTAAAAACTGGGGAGCTCCAAGCATTGCTTCCATCAGTACCGCTAAAAATCCAATGACTTCTATGACTAAGGAGACGTCTATAAATATGTACACAATAGCTCCAACCACTAGAGTGAATGTTACAAGAAACTCAATGTAACTCAAAAAATCTGTCCACTTCCAGAAGAACCGAGGATCAAAATCTGTTAAATCAAAAGATATAGTTACAGAACAACAGAAAGAAGGTGCCATACTTCTCCATTAAGATAAAGTTTCACTCATAATATCAGTTAAACACATATGCATGAAGAAACATAATAAAATTCATTATGTAAACAGACTTCAAAATTCAAAAACTTTGTATTTTTAATACTATTATAATTATAGTTAAACAACCCCCAAAATTTATCTGGAATGAAAACTAAATCCCCATTTCTGTACACACTATTTTCTCTACTTGTACTAAGTGTCAAGCCATCATATGTCTAGCTGAAGTAGTGTAACAATAGAACTCTTATTATGTTCTGTTGTACGTATTATGATTATGTTTCTTGCATGATAATAAACACTTTAAACAAAACTGTTATAATGTTTGCTTAATATATATATTATAGGAACTTGTGTACATTAAACAACAAAAGTCCTACTTGTCAGTAAAAAAAAACCTTTAAACTTTTAAATTGTTTGTACAAAAACTTCAATTATTTTACAGCCGAGTGACCTTCCAAAGTTTCACTCAAGTTTAATCTTAATTGTGATCTGGCACATGCAAGTTCTTTTGAGTTTCTTCAATGAAAAGCATTATATATATATATATGGAGAAAGGAAGAAAATTAATATTCTGCACTTTAAGGAGATAAAGTTGTAGATCAAATATTATTCCCGTCAAACGTATTGTGAAATATCATCTACCAAGCATGTAGAGTTTAAATAACAAACATAATAGTTTTCAGAGATTAGTTTAGAGTCTAACCAACATTCATAATATTTTTTTGAGATTTTCTAACATTTATTATTTCTCACTGAATTAGTACACTTGTTGTCATTTTCAACAAATATTGCCATATTGTTAAAGAAAATAAAACAGAAAGTGTGTATATTTCTTCTCTTCACTTTTATTAGTTTTTGTGATCATATGGAGTTATGAGATGTAAAACAAGTAAACTTCTATTCTGTTAAATTATAACTCAATGAATTCATGATGCTTTGCACAGAAAACAGTTGTTCAGACACAAATGGGCTTTCTAAGGGCTTGTAATTTACGAGTGAATCAATCACAATTATCTACAGAGACATCAGAAGCTGAAAATGAAAAATACATATATGAATACTTTCTTTAATTCAAATAAATGTACACTTGTGAAAACAAAATGGTGGTAAGTCAAACCACTCCCCAAGTCAAAGAAATATTTCTGAAAACACAAAAGTGTAAATTGTTTAATGTAACACAAACAATCAAATAACATGTCTCTGCATAATACACTAACTTAATTTTCATTACACCTAATATAACAGTATTTATCAAAAACAATTAAAGTAGAAGCAAATGACGCATAAAAGTAAGTTTGGATGACTGTAAGATGCAATTTTATTAAACATGCAGAAAATAAATTCAGAGTTCAAGTACAGAAAAGCACACTTTATCTTAAACTAATACAGCACTCACAGAATAAACAATAATTTAAAAGTCAGTGTCAGGCAGTCAACAAGAATATTTCATGGTGTATTTTACATCAACCAAAGAAATTTCAGCTATCTTTCATGAAATTAACCTACTGATTTTAAAACGTTACACAGTTAAACTTAATTATGTCTTGATGTAAGTTATACAAAAAGATATTTCACAAAGTTATAATAAATTTCTTTTATTTTCTATACTATTATAAGTATGTATTTTATAAATAATATATGAAAATGTATAAATGCCAATATTGTGATCTAGTTGCACAATCTATGCATCAGAGAATAAACTGTGGCATATAATAAGGAACAAAAAATATATATACATACTTCTTTATCTGCAAATCAATATGTAATACCATCAAGCACAACAAGACATGTTTATATATGCTCAAGAAAATATGGTATGATGTGAACCAATTATACCCAGCTCTTTAGCTTTGTTGTTTATGCTGGAAAATGAACTTTCACAAACAGTATTGGTGGGTTTGATGTTAATTCACAAAATAATTGTTTCTGTTAATGTTAGTATCTTCTTATAGAAAAAAAAAAACCTGGTGAACTTGTTAATCTAATATACTCACGTTTAAGATTAAATATCAAATTATAAAAAATATTCCACAGATATAGAATTACAAGTACTACGAGTTAGTCTTTATTTCCAAATTTTCTTTTAAGTAATTTGTAAATTATTATCTAAAAAAATTTCTGAAGATATTTTAATGCATATTAAATGTAGAAGAGTATAATGTCCCTTCACATTATACAAAATGTACCTCATGTTTCACATTGTACTAACTGTACCATATCATTTTACAATATATTAAATGTACCATGTGCTTCACATTGGATTATCTGTACCACATACTTTACATTGAATTAACTGTTAGAACAATATACACATTGGATTAACTGTCTTTAATGCTTCACAGTCCATAAACTGTTTCATATGCTTCATACTGTATTAATTGTACCACATTTCATTTTGCATTAACTGAAACACATGTTTGAAATTGTATTAAGTATACCTCATTCTTCACATTGGATTAACTGTACAACATGCTTGACATTGTATTAATTGTACTACATGCTTTACATTGTATTAAATGTACCAAATGCTTCACACTGCACTAACTCTACCACATGATTCATACAACTGTAGTTCATGCTTCACATTGTATTAACTGTCCTACATTATTTACATTGGATTAACTTTACCATGTTTCACATTGCATCACACACCCCTTCATGATAATAACCACTTAGGTTTGAAAAATACATAATTCTTTTGGAGTGAATTATGGATGGGAAGGAAGTGTAATGTGGGAAAATGAAATGACCAGTGATATCCTGGGTATTTATGGTAGTTCATCATGACAACACTATAGTGTATAGGTTTGTTTGTGGTGGGGATGTTGCATGCTAATTTATTGCATATGAAAAGAAAAAAAAGTAGGGAAGGACAGTGAACCATAAGCAACATCATAATCTTCCCACATGACTAAATGTAAAATAGTTGTATCACAGCATACTACCTGTAATATATGACACTAATGACATATTGTAGTAACTACAATGATAATAACATACTGTACTAGCTATATGACACTAATAACATACTGTACTAGCTATACAGTATAATAACATACTGTACTACCTATACAACACTAACATACTGTACTACCTGTACAACACTAACATACTGTACTAACTATATGACACTAATGACATATTGTACTAACTATATGACACAAATAACAACTGTACTACCTATACAGCACTAACAACATACTGTACTATCTATGACAATAATGACATACTGTACTAACTAAATGATACTAATGACATACTGTACTAATTAAATGACACTAATGACATACTGTACTATCTTTATGATAGTCACTTCAAACTATATTAACTATATCAGTTACTTCACACAGTAGTAACTACGATGGTTAGTTTGCCCTGCACTATGTACATGAATGATTTCACACTTTATTATTTACATTAATTATTTTACACTGTACTAATTATATCACAATTACTTACACTGTGCTAGCTATATGACAGTTATTTCATGCTATACTTATAGTATGAGAACAACTTGCACTGTATTAACTACATGAATGACTATTTCACACTGTATTAAATATACAAATTACTGCACACTATTGACTACATGAATTACTACACACTTTAGTAACTACATTATTATTTCACACAATTACAACTGTACAATGTTCTTACACTGTACTACCTACACAAGAATGACTATACAACAACTGTGAGTCTATTGTATAACAGAAATTTAAAGTATGTTTCATTGAAAATATTAAGAACTGTAAAGTGAATTATTTAATTGGTTTCCAAACATAATATTTACTTCATGGGCATAATCAAGCTACAAATATGAAATAACATACCCAAGAAAACCCGATATGAGGGAAGGATGATCGTTTCGCTACGATGACTGGGAGTCCGATCATCTTGTTTATGCCCAGCGGCATCTTGGGTAACAGTTTGTTAAGCAAACAAAGAGGAAGTCAGTAAATAGTATAGCACAACAACTGATTTTAATAAATTTAGAGTAAAATACTGATAATTTTGAGTATAAAATTAAACATTTTGGCAATAAAGTTAGAAAAACAACAACTTTTGCTCTCCAGACAATAATAAGAAACTTTTTATTACTGCTTAAGTTTCTCCATTGTGACTTATTGAGGGCGAGTAATACAAGAACTGTGTGATTTGAAGTTAATGTATATTTTCAAATCAAACAGTTTCCTTACTACTTGCTCTCAATAAGCCACAATAGTGAAATGTTGGTAATAATAAAAAATATTTTAATTATTATTTGGAGAGTAAAAGTCATTCTGTCCAACTTTATTGCCAAAATGTCTAAGTTCCTCCAGTATGTACTATAAATTCTGTAAAAAAATAAAAAACTGAACCAACCATATTACGGACAATTTTTAAGGAAATGTGAAATTTTATAGCCTGACATTGAGAAAATAATATTCTTGGTTTAGTAAAATTAACTTATAATGTCCAGGTATGAATACAGTCAATGTAAATAAATATTATGTTTAAGAAAAGGTAATATAAGTGGAAATGTTTGTAATGTAAAAATTATGACTAAAGCATAACACCAATTTTACCTTCTTACCTGCTACATAGTTTAATATTTAAAAATTTTAAGTTATATTTAGTATAATGTAATAACAAGTAAAATCATTTAAACATACCAAACATTGTGTTTAGTTGTCCAGGATGTTTGAACATGTTGGAGGCACTTTTGAAAACTCATACCAAGAAAACCTTTTTCTATAGACACACATACTATGTGCACATGCAAGAATTATTTTTAAATTTTTCATATCATTTGAACATGTGAAATACAGTCTTGAAAATGAACATTTGAGCAGCAATCACCCATAAAACTATCATGGGTCCATTATATTTTGTAAATGAAACTGTTACACGAAACAAGTATCTTAACATTAGAGCTGGGCAAATTAATCAATTACCTAGGAGCATCAATTACATTGACTAGTGTTTCATAAGCCTAGTGATTAATCAAACTTATAATTGATCAATTAATGTCATGAAAATAATCAATTAATAGAAATTAGTGTTTCAAATTATTACTGATTATGATAATTACAGCTGTCAATTAATTGAAATTAAAATTAATTATGATTTAATTATGATTAATAATCAACTAACTGAAATTAGGGTTTTGAATATTTACTGCTATTATGTTTGTGTGATGTTAAGCACAAAGCTACATAATGGGCAAGTAGGGGACGTATCGGGTTTGATTCTCTTTGTCACTAAATCTATTTGTTCTCTCTTTGTTATTGCAAAGCTACTAAGGTTGTCACTATTACTAATTTTACACTGATGACTAGAGGGAAGGTAAGTGCCTGGTAGCACACACACACCACCAATTCTCTGGCTACTTAAGTATTAAATAATATTTAAATGTATTGTTTTTGTAACACTGTGTTATGTTTCTAATTTATAATTGTGTAACTGTATTTTTTAATGTTGTATAAATGGGTGTGGATTTAAGGAAAACACCATCCCTTACACCTGTTTTTTTTTTTTCAGAAATTGTTTGTTTGCTTGTTTTTGGAATTTTGCACAAAGCTACTCAAGGGCTATCTGCACTAGTTATCCCTAATTTAGAAGTGATAGACTAGAGAAAAGGCAGCTAGTCAACACCACCCACCACTAAACTCTATGGCTACTCTTTTATAATAAAAAAAAAAAAAGTGGGACTGAATGTCACTAATAACACCCTCACTGCTGAAAGGCTAGTTATGTTCAGTGATTGGATTCAAATCTGCATCCAACAGAAATTAATAAAAGTATTATTTAATGTTGTATAAGAAGGGAAAAATCTAGGAGTGGTCCCAATCTCCTCCATTTTTTTCCAGAAAATAATAAAAAACAGCCAATAGTATGAACAAATATTAGATGTCAGTGTTTTTATTTGTTTGGTCTATTGGTTACTATAAGAGCTTTTTTTTTCTTCTAAAGTCAACAAAGTTGCAGCCTACAGCAATCTGTTAGGCCTCAGCAAATAACTGATTATTTTAAAACCAATACAGTTATATTTATATATATATATGTGAATGTCAATTAAAGGTTGGCATGGTAAATTTTTGTGTCTTTGCTTTTTCTAGATACTCTAACAATGTATGTATGTGTGTGCTCTAATATTCAGATTTGTTTTCATCAGTTAGTATTGCTTAGGACAACTGCAGCCGTTGTAACATATACTTTTTACAAAATCGATTTTTCATTTTTTGCAAGTTATAATACTCATGAGGAAGATGTTTTCATATTGTTGATATCCAAAATAAGTGAAAATGCACATGCTATGACTATATAAGTGATGAATTAAAAAAAAATTGAAATCGGGCATCATGTTTATGAATGCTAAAATATGAATTTGGGTACATACTTTATAATTTTATCCTTAATATAATTATAATTATTTAATTTTAATTCTAAAATATCCATATCAATCACATTATTTAAAAATAAAGATATAAGTTTTGTAATAATTGGATTATAACTCATCTGAGCTACTCATAATGATTTTGTAGGCTTTCTAATTAATTTTATTATTAAAGTTACTGGTAATGTATAGTTATAAGTAGAAAAACATTGAAATAATATAAATTTATCAGTAGTTCTGGTAAGGCTAGATGCCCCCCCCCCAAAAAAAACAAACATCCTGGATCACCCCTGTTTTATGTATTAATTAATCAAATGTAATCAATTAATGAGCATGTTGATTAATTGATTAGGAAATATATCTAATTGCTCATCTTTATTTGACATGCCATGGAATTTTGCTTTGCTACAATTCTAAACATTATAATCTAATGTGTTATTCCATCGGGATGATGCCTCTCTAAGCTGAAGCCTTTGCATCTGCAACACATTGGATGAAACATTACCCAGCTGATGGGAAGGGATGGAGGCTTGATCAGCTGGCTCCTGTGTTCTTTGGAGATTATGCCATTCGTTTTCTTTCTATGAGGCTTTATAACATGGTTTACACTAGTAAGGATGAACTGCATCAATGTATCCAAGAAACTTCCACAAAGATTAATCCTACAATGTTGCAAAAAACTTAGCAGAAGACTGTGTATAGACTGATATTTTCCTTTAACTTGTGGTGAACATATTGAACTATAGTGATTGTATGATGTGAAAAAGAACAGTGGAGATTATTCTTACATGTGCAACAAACTATGTTTCTTTGTATTAAATGATATTCCCAGTGGTGTGATTTTTCAAAAGTGTTTCCAAAATTCTAGGATAATAGATATCTTGTATATTAAAAAATACGGTGTTCAGAGGTTGACTGATTAGCTGTTGGAAGACTACAAGGAATAAAATCAAGTACTATACACAGTTATATCCTTTATCTGTTGCATTTAATAATTTGGTGGGATTAGAATGTGAAGTGCATCATGATGCAAAAGATTCGAACAGTAAAATCATATGAAAGAAAGCTTAACATAAAGTGTCATTCAAAGTGTATGGTGTTGGGAATTTTTATAAGGCTTATTAAGCATCATGATATGTACATACTAATGGTTTACCCACTGACTTGCTAGAAATTCAGTGGTTTTACTATAACATTTCTCGACTACTATATTAGAATGAGCACTCCAATCATTTTTAACACAACTTTTATACAAATAAATGTGTATTTATGTTAAATATAAATAATTCCCAAGTGAATCTGTACTTCTGTGCTGATAACATATGCATTATTTTGAAATTAGAAAGATAAACAATACTGGATGAATCAAAGCATACATTACAATTACCTTATGAATGAATGTATTAATGACTGTTCAATTTTACCTACACAATGCACATTCAACTGTATTTTTAATATGCTTCTGACTGGAAAGAGATTAACTGAACAGTACATATACAATATATTTTCTATACTCTATATGTACTGTTCAGTTAATCTCTTTCCAGTCAGAAGCATATTAAAAATATTCATAAAACTGATATTGCTTTTTTATTTGGCCTATGTTTTGTTTTTTTGTTCTAAAATTTCTTTTATTCAACTAGAAACTAATTAATCCAAATCTCTTGGTATTACTATTGTTGGGAAATTTTCGTTAAGTTATTTCAAGGTTTTGATATTAGTGGCAAACAGTAATCACCATTTTATGCAAGTTTTTAGTACGATATTTATACTGATGTCCCTCTTGTTTACTTCTGTTTAGAGATTCCGGAGTTCTTTAGGTAGGATTTTGATTTTGAGCAAATTGTTCTTTAAGCCCAAAACTGTTAAGACTGAAGATTTTAATTGATAAATTGTGACATAAATCAACAACTAGTGTTATCAAGATCTGATAAAAATAACTAATGTTAAATTTTAGTAATTTTTTTACTTGAATATGTGTTTCAGACAGATACTCACATCTCTGCACCACAAAGAACAATTACCTTGCACAGACTGCCATGTAATTTCCTGCATCTGCCACAAGTCTTGAACAAAGTTTCCACCTCTATATCTGTCAACATGTATTGTGCTAGCTTATGATGTAATCATCATTAGACTATACCTCTCAACCAATAAGAAGGTGAAAAGTCTTTCATGTGCAGTAATCCCCATGATTACTAGCATTTGAACAAAGGCTCATTCTTGACAAGGTAAACAAAAGGCATCAAAACTGGGGAGGAAGGATGGGAAGTGGTGCAGAGAGATAAGTATCTATATGAAATATATTTTCAGGTAAAGAAAATGTTAACTTCAGAAATGCTACTCACCTCTCTACACCACAAAAAGTTAGGATTCCACAATGACGAGTCAGGTGGAGGAGCCAGTATAGAAAAAAAAAATTAAACAAAGATGAGCTCCTTTCTGAAAAAGGTGTCAGGAAGGGAAACCTCATGGAATGCAACCCCTATCAGGTGGAGGATGAGGGTAGCTTAGTGGGGCAGCACTTGGTGGGAGACCACATTCACCTAAAACAGGGATTATTTTTTTCCCAATGTGAATGTGGTGTTCATTGTAAGGAGAGGTAGAGCAAGGAAAAAAGTGACACAATCTTTTGCATGGTACTAAATTGTTGCTCATGTGGGTGGAATGTAATATTGCTCAACTGGCCATTATCTCACATGTAGCCAGCTGAGCATGAATGTGTGGTGTGGCTAAGGCTAGAAGTCAGGTTGCTTAATATTTGAGAAATATGTGAGATAATCACCACAATCAGATGCAGGGAGTAGCATCCCAGACCTACATTCCAAGGTGAACCCAAGACCCATCTACTTAGATCTAACTGGGAATAGCTTGGTTCAGAATGTAGTGGAATGTCTTGTACTACACTACCAGGTAACACTCCAGCCTTACTTTGCAAATAAGAACTGCATCCACTCAGTCTTGTACCAGTAAGATTGCACCAGTCCATATTGACTTGCCTAGAGGCTTGGGACTAGTGAAGCAAGGGTTCTCCTATAATCCACTAGAAGAATTGGGGAAGGGGTAGAATTAATCTGGGGTAAAACAATGGAGAGATACACACTGAGAAACAGTGCAATGGGTTACCACAACTAAAAAGAGCTGGTGCAAACAAGGTGTGAAAGCAGGTACACCCCCAGTGCTGTTTGTAATTCAAGTGTACAATGGCCTGGAAGATACATACAGACATAGCTGAAGCAGTCTTGCAAAGAAACAAACAAAAAGAAAACATCTCAATAGCAGGCACTGAGCAGGGGCAAATGGGCTTAACACTTGATGCAGATATCAGGTAAGTATTCCTAGTAAGGCAAAACAGGCCACAAGGTGGATTCCACTGGCATCAGGTGATGAAGTACTAGACCTAAGAAGAGCAAAGAGTGACTGGGAGTGATGGTGAGATACATATAACATTTCTTGAGAGCCTCTGTGTAAACTGGAGAATAGTGTCTACAGGGAGGTAAAAATCAGAAGCACAGGAAACCATCATGTGGAATCTCATTCTGGGGACGACACTGACAAGAGAGGAGAGAAGCCGTGAGATGACAAACCTTATGGGGGTGATGCAATAAAGTGTAAGAACATCTTCATCCAAAGAAGAATACATCAACCAGATGTGTTGAATAACCCACCTGGTTAAAGTCATGAGAAAGGCATGAATAGCTGATGACAAATTTCATCGAAGAGCTTTTCAGGTGAGATAACAATGAAAAGCACAATCCAGATGCAAAAGTTGATCTGGGTTAGAATGATCATATAAAGAAGAAATGGAAGGGATAGTAATGGGAGAAAACAACCAATCAACCCAAGTTTATGGAAGAAAAGAACAAGTTGAAAATAAAATCAACTGAGTGCAGAACTTGTTCAGAAGGTTTCCTGCAAGCATAAGATGAAAATGGTTCAAACAGAGGACTAGTGAGAGCCTTGAGAACAGCACAGAGGTTCCTTGTCCAGAAGATGGACCAGGTGAGGGGGACAACTGATGAGAAAAGCACAGCAATTTGTTGATGTACGTTATATCTCTGTTTAAAATCCTGGTAAAAAAAGCATGTCAAATGGAACAGAGAAGAATGATCTGGCAAAAAGAAGTGGTGAAGATACCCAAAGAATTCATCCACTGAGCAAATGCTCATATAATCCAATTGAAAATGTAAGGGGCTGTGGCTAACCTGAAGGGAAGGTCCTGGAACTAAAAAACCTGATTGTTGTAAATAAACCAGAGGAAACAATGGGGTGACAGACAAACTGGGATAAGAAGATATACACTGAAAACACTGACTTTGTCATCCATAACTAGGAAAGTGCAAACACCTCAGATTGAGAAAACTGTCCATCTTGAACTGGGAAACATCAGGAAAGAAATTCAAGGACAATAAATTGATGATGGGGTGTCAATGTCCAATCTTCTTTGCAATGACAAAAAGACAGGAATAAAAACTCCAAGTGGGGTGAAAAACCCACTCTACAGTTTCCATAGTCATTAGAAATGATACAGCCTCTTTGAGATGCTGAATTATGCACACAATCAGAGTGAGATGAAAAAACAACCAGACAAGAAGAAAGGAGAGGAGAGTACAAAAACACAGGGACAAACCACGAGAAAGCACTTATGTGACCAAAAAATCATTGCCACAGGGAGCCCACAGATACACAAATAGGGAGAGCTGAGCTTCCAAAGGACCAGAACTGAGTGGCAGTACACAATCATGTCATCTCTATGAAACACAACAGTCACCCCTAAAAAGTGGCCATTTGTGAGAAACCAGAAAAACAGGAAAGACTACTGGCAATCCCAAGGTTCTGAAGAATTGGAAACACATCCAAAGACTTTGTGAAGAAGGAAAGAATTGAGAGGAAGGTATCTGAAATAAGGAGGAGGGAGGCACACATCCACAAGGAAGGAATTCTGAGCAAGCAAATCTCAAAATCAAAGAAACCATATCAACAATGAACCATCAGTAGAAGAGATGGATGCCAGGGTGGTATACAAATAGAAAGGAATGTCATCATCAAAACTGTCAGGGTTTTGATGGAGAGTCTTCAAGAGAAAGAGAAGCACAGATGAATAGCAAAGGAGTTGCATGATAGTAAGATGAAGGCAAGTAGATTGATAAATAAGAGACAAAGAAGGAGAATGGGGGGAACCATAATCTGAAAGAAGAGATTCTAGGGACTGAAGTTCAAGAAAAGAAGAAGAATCATGACTACAGGACATACAAAATTAGTGTGAAAATAAGGATGTCAAGGTGACATGGATCAGTGGGTAGTTGGTGCAGTAAAGCACTAACATGAACTTGAATGGCTGGGTTGGGGGGAGAGAAAAGAAAGTCAAAAGATGGAGGATCATGAAGCAAAGCAATCCAAGATTCATCAAAAACTACTGGAGAAAGAAAGTCTCATACTTGAGTTATTAGAGTTGTAAAGAAAGAAGGCAGAGGTACCTGTTCCTCATCAGGAAGAGAAGAACCAGAAGCAAAGGCAGGCAGTAGGAATAGCTGGTTGAAGTCATTGAAAGACAAGGTAGGCTTGGCAGAAGCAATATAAACAAAAGATGAGGGACCTCAAGTAGAGACGAATGACACAGAAGAGTACCAACCATTTGATGTACAATGACAATAACATCTTTGATAGCCAAAGTGCTTCTTGTGACAGCTGAAATAGCAGGTGGGGGATTTTGAAGTGGAGTGTCAGAGACCCAGGAAGTAGCAGAACTGTGGATGTAAGATTTTATGGTCATAAACAACCCTTGAATTTTTTTAAAAACATAAATCACAATTATAAGGTGGTTAAACAGATGAGCATACTCATAGTAAAAAAAAAAAAGAACTCTAAGACAAACTAAATGAGCAAGACAAAGAAAAGGCAGCTCAAGGTAAAAAATCAAATTGCCACGCAAGTCCTATAAAGGATGAAAAAAGTACACAAAAATCACATCTGAGTATTATCAGTGATGAGGAAAGAATGGACCTTTGTTCAAATGCTAGTACTCTTGGGGATTACTGCACATGGAGGATGTGTTGCCTTCCTACTGGTGGAGGACTATAGTCCAATGATGATTATATCATAGACTGGTACAATACACATTGAAACATGTAGGGTTGGGAGCTTTGTTCAAGGCTTATGGAATGCACAGGAAATTACACAGCAGTGCATGCAAGGTAATTGTTGTTTGTGGTGAAGAGGTGAGTAGTGTTTTTAAATCATTATATATTTAAGCAATCTTGTTTTAGCTTCAAAGTGTAACTCCCAAATTCCATACAGTTACTTTTATAAATAAATTACATCCACATTACCAAAATTAGTCAGAAATGTCATGTAGTTTATTCATGGTAAACTCTGTACCTAATTTAATATCTTAGTATCATTCATCAGTTTGACATACATTTAGTAAATACTAAAATGATAAGACATTTAACAAAAGTCTGTTTTATATCAGTTAATGAACTTCGTACTGTATCATCCCATTTTTTAGAGAAATAAATAACTTTTTTTTTTACTATATTGAACACCATAATCATACCACATGTAATACATGGACTAAAATCTTAATTACTTTGAGCAGATAATTAAAAGTTAGGTGTATGATTTCTACAAAGTTATATTACTTACCAGTAAACTGCTTTGGGTAGCTTGGCACAATCTCACCTTTATTTTTAACTCTAACACAGAGGTGGATCAAAACCAACATGGTCAGTATCATGATAACACTTTGGATCAGTAATGGCAATTCAAATGGATGACCAAACCTATTAAAAAATATAATAGTCTAAAGAGGGAAAGACATACAAAAAAATCCCAACTTTATAAATGCAAAAATATAATGTATTACATTAATATATATATATGAGTATAAAATTACAACAGTAAAAAACAATATCACAAATTTCAGTCACAAACTAACTGACAACTTTAGTGTAGGTTATGTTATTTAATAGACCATCCAAGTTCACATGATTTACAAGTGCAACATTCACATTTGCCATTTCAGATGTCAATCTATCTATTGTTTTGTGTCAATGGTAGTGATAAAGTTAAGTGAATATACTCTGAATCTTGAAAACACTATGCCAAATGTCTTATGAAAATAAGCTGAGAGAATCAATATGAATCATTTTGTTGTTTTCAATCCACATATCATTCTAGATGGCCTAGACAAGTCTTCATGTCAGTGACTTGCCTAATCATGATGTGAAGTCAAAATAGGTTCAGCTTCCAGTTATTGTGATACTTAGTTGTAGTTTGTTGAAATTGTATGAAATTACATAGAAACCTGAATGGTTATAAATTCTTAGCAAGACGAGGTGTCAAATGTACCTTTGTAACTGCTAAGGCAAGTTTTTTGTAGCTTCTACTTCGTTTATCTTCCATAGTCTCTACTATGAGCATAAACTTGTTCAGTACTAACCATTAGTAGTATTTATTCATTGTGATGTTACCTGTATGCCTCTCGGTCTACAACAAAGAGGTGTCTGACTCACCCTGGCCTAATCTAATGACAGTATCTATATCATTGTAATTACATACATTATTCATTAGTGTTTGTAGATATGATAGAGGTCCCTTATCAAATATCAAAAGTTTCAATAATTAATAAATAGCATGATACTTAAACACATATTTAATTACAAAGTTTAAATTCATATAAATGTTGCTTAAACGTGTTCTAATAACTTTCACAAAATATGCACTACAGATACGGGAATACCATGAAAGTTGCCGATTTTGACTTATAGCTACAGCAACCCATATTGATTTTCTTTCTGGGTCAGCTGGAAATCTGTTAAAAATATCTATACCCAGTTCTGAATCCTGTTCACTGGTGCAGCTAAATGCATAACAGCAGAAAGACATTTTAAAGATTTGTTTCATTGCCGAGAGTATATACATGTTGCCATCCAATATGGTATCACCATATTGTCATGATGTCATTCTGAAAAGGTTTATCATCATTATATGCAAAGTTCAAATTAATAACACTTAGTTTCTTAAACAATTTGAAGGAGGTTTAGTTTACTTTACTCAATGTAATTTATGCTTCGCTTTAACTTTAGAGTTAGATTTATAAAAAAAAAATCATTCATAAGTAAAACGAATCATATTATTTATATTTCATGGAAAGCAATATATATATATATATATATATATAAGTTTCACAAAATGCTAAATGTTTTTATTCTTGCTTGACATTTTTGTAAATGATACAAACATATTTAAACCAACATTAAAATGAAACAACTGCTTCTATACATTAAACAAAGTGTAAACACTAACCAAATATTATTCTTAGAGTATTTGCTATCAGTAGAGCAAGGCACACATAGGTTGAAAATCCTTCTGCACTTTCAAGGCCTTTAATGTCTCTATATTGGGGTATGTATGGGACAACCCCACCAAAAATCATAGCTAGTGAAGCACACCATGACACAATGTTTGAGACCGTCAGATGTTCTAAGACGTCCATAGAATCCATCCTGTAATGATGAAATGAAACTATAATAATAAAATACAACTGTAATGGTAAAATACAACTTTTAAGAAGAAATACGAATGTAATGATAAAAATAGAAGTTATTTTCCTATACTGAAAATATATCTCCAATAGGTACTTACCTCCTTCCACATGTATAGCTATTCTCATTCAGTGCTGCCCTCTATATGCTAAAATATTTTCACATGCCATAAACATCGAGCTCCTTGTACCCCACGATCAATGAGGTTCATTATGTCTCATATCTAAATCGCCATGCAGCAACCCTTTACCAACAGGAGTGTGACACACTCTCCTGATGCATGTGACTCTCTCTATTAAATTCTACCAAACTATCACTTTGAGATTAGGCAGTAAGGACGCACAAGTTTTAAGTGGGGAGAAAGGGCAGGAAGGGTGAGAGGAAGTAAATACCTATCAGAAATATATTTTCATTATAGGAAAATAATAACTTCCAATACGTGTACGTATAGCTAGAATCCCTTGTTGAAGAGGTGAAGGGACCGGTGCAAGGGATAAAAAGAAGTATCCTTCAAGAGCACTTAACAAACACCCATGAAGTGGGATCCCAGTTGGGAAAAGAACACACACGGGAGACAACACCACTTCTGTACCAGGTATACTTAGCACCCAGTGTAGAAATAGATGTCGCATACATGGGCAGAAAGTGGGAGGAACACAACCAGAAAAGGAGAGAAAAATCAGGTTAGTGTGAATTAAAATCTCAATCCTGGTGTAGAAATGACTGTAGAAGAACCATCCTCAGACAACAATATGAGGAAAATGGATGTGCCCAAAGATGTAAAATGGCTAGGGCATTTCTTGGACAATACACGGCTGGTCCACTCCAATCCAAAACTAAGGGAATAACATGTCTGACCTGTAGTAGGAGGAGGGTCCACACCATCTTCCCCTCAATTGAGTAGAACAGAAGCATATACTTTTCAAACAGAACTAGAAAATGGGGTACATGTGTGCAAATACACAATCAAAACCATATATCTGGGAATCAGACATCCAAATGAATGCCAGCAGGGACACATCAATGTGGAGATTCACATCAAACCAAACCCAATCTGACTGGAACCCCACATTGCAACAACAGCCTCAGGTATGGAAACTTTCTGAGATTGAGCACTAGAGGGACGAACCCCCCCCCCCCACCCAAAACAACATTAATCTCCAGATAGGACCACACAAATGTTGGAGTGCATGTGTGAGCAGCATCAACCTCTGGGACCCACCACACAGAGGTAGAGAATATGAAGCAAATCTATGAAATTGGAGTTAGGATGAATAATCACAACCAATACATGTGTGAGGATACATGTTGATTGGTCTAGCTCTAATCCAAAACCACACACTTGGAACTGACATGATGGTAGGATGAAGGATCTCAATCAGAGGGGTGAACTGCATTGTGACAGATCTACTCCAAAGCAACATTATCCTCCAGATAGGACTGCACAAAAGCTGGCATACAACATCAACCTCCAAGTCCCACTGCATGGAAATGGATCGCTTCTGTAAAAAAATATGCAACCTTAACCTCCTAGACACACTGCACAGAAGTGGAGTGCATGATTGGAGGATTGAACACCATCTACACCAGCAGAATACCACTGCCCTACTCTCTATTGAATGGAAGTGATCATATTCAGTAGGACTCCTCCGTGGTCCACCACCCCAGCAGCACAGAACTGGAAAGTGGCAAGAATTCCCATACTCCACTAGAAGAACAAGGTGGGACAAAGTGCAGTGGAGAATCTGGAGGAATGCTGACACTGGAGACAGTGCAATGTGTGACCATGAAAACCCTACTTTGAAAAGCAGACTACTCCTGATTTATTCAATCGAAGGCATGGCAGGGATGAGCAGTTATTTCCTTCTGCTTTACCCATATAAGACCATGGGTTAGTACAGTCTGGAATGGCATACTTATGAAGCAAATATATTGTGAGGAAACCTATAAGCAATCTTGTGTAAAACCCCATCTTCACAGTATGCATTATTGGCCATAGATATACATCTTGGTCGTACAGTGCAAATTTGAGAAATAGGTAGCACACCTGGATACTGAGCAGGATCCTAACCTAAATGGGACATGCCACTGAAAGGAAAAAATTATATAAATACAAAAGACAACTTATCCAGTCACAGCCTCACTGAAGTTTGAAGGATGGCAACAGGTGGAAGATGGTACCCTGATGAGGAAGAAACAGTCACCCAATGAAAATAGTGAGAGATAAACATATTAGGTGTAGTCCACATGCATGACTGAAGAATTTCCTCCAACAGACAATAGAGGTGAGATGCCAGGGAAAAGGTAAGATGTCTGATCTAATGGAATAGATTTTGGGAACAAGGAGACAGGGAGAAATATGCAAATCTAATCAGTTGCCAAACCCAACTTGTAAGGGAAGAAGGAGAAAGGTCATGTACAGAGGATAGTTTCCAGGGGATGAAAAGGCAGGAATGGGAACCAAGTACAGGACCTAGAAGTTGATCCAAATCAGACTGGGAATAAAGATGGAAGTGAAATTGGTGAGAAGGAAGAATGTCTCTCATGAGCTGCCAAAGTTTTGGGGAGGAAAGATTGATCCAGATAACAGAGAACATATGTGGAATGGTACAGTGTATGTGAAATGTTGATGGCAAAGATGTGAGACCAACGAAGTGCATAGGATGAAAGGAATAGGAAATAAGTCTTAAAGGATAAGTGAAACAAGGAAATTGAGAACAAAAGTTCAAACAAAGGTAGTGTAAGGCAGTAAAGGACAATATTGACATTCCAATCCGGAAGAACTGCCCAACAAGGAACTCTACAGATCTGGAAAGAACATAATAAAAGGGAGATGGTAGGGGAAAAAATACCAAACAAAATCAAGAAAAACAAAAGGTGCTGGATAAAGCTGCTTGATAATCAGCTATGGAAGAGACAGAAGCCCCATGATTGAACAGAAAGATGAGGAAATCCATAAGAAGAAGAACTGTGGGCTGAGAAAGAGAAAAATCTCAACTGAAAGACCAATGGCAGAAGATGTTCTATTTACGTTGATAAACCTCAAGAGAGGAAGGACTTGCCCAGACAATCCAGATCTCCTTGGCAGGGACCTGATAAATGACAGGATGAAAGACCGGTGACTGAGATAGATGGTTAAGGGATGGAGTGAGAGTAGCAATCAGAGTGGCATGGATGATAGAAATCACCCTGGGAAGAAGTTGGATGGGAGGATAAGCATAAAGATACCAGTTGGACCAGTCCTGGTTGAGAGTATCCACAGCCCGGGCCTGAGGATGAGGAACCATAGACCAAAAAAAAGAGGTAACTTTGTGTTGAGGAAAGTGGCAAATGCAACCTGAGGGTCGTTCATGGGATAAACCTCAACTGCTCTGGAAAGGTGATATGCCATGAGGTTGAAAGCACCCAAAACATGATAGGCAAGAGGAAGAGAGAGAGAGCAGCAAAGGCATGGAGAACTGAAAGCTCCAGCAAACAGAGACAAAGTGAAGAAGGTTGGGCTCAACTGAGGTTAGTGTTGAAAAATACACCGAAGTGGAGAAATTAATTGGTAGGTAAAAGAAAAGACTTCTTCAATTTGAGAATCTAACCCATACGAGCTGCTTCTGTCAGTAGCAGATGTGTGTGTTGTGAAGACCCCATTTCAGAATGAGCTACCAGGAGCCACTCATCCATGTAGTGGTGTAAATACAACCCACGAGCATGCAGAAGTTGGGTAAAGGCTTTGACGCAAAACTTATACACAACTCTGTGGTGGAAAAACCAAAGATAGAAACAGGAATATGGAGAATGCATTCAAGACGTCTACCTTGGTCATCCACAGCCCTGGAGAAAAAGCTCACAGCAGTGTGAGAAAGGACTCCATGGTAAAGCAGGGAAGATTTAAAAAGTGGTTGAGGCAGTACAGATCATTCACAGGACACCAGTCTCTAGTTTCCTTGGGATGGAGACTACAAAAAACCTGGGGAAGGTTGGCCGACAGGCTCGATAGTTCTCTGTGATAGAAGAGTCAGCACAACCTTGGATACATGCTGACTGGTAACAGGATCCCAAGGTGACAGAAAGTATATCAGTACAGGAGACAACAGTGGCAGGGAAAGGAAATGGATGAAAAGTCCTTCTGACAAAACCTGGTTCACCCAAGGATTGGTAGTGAATTCCTGCCATAGGGAAACAAAGTTGGCCAAACATGCTCCCACTGGATAGACACAAATTGTCGAACCCCTAGCGGTAGGAACTGGTAAAAGGATGGGAGAGTGCAGGACAGGAAACAGTAACAGGAGAGGGTATTGGATCAAAATGAGACAAATGAGCAACCAAAGATGAAAGGGTCTAATGTTGTCTCACAGATTCCATACGTGATTTCAAAAACTCAGGAATATCTTCAAAAACAGGCTGATGGAAATAAAAGGAGCCATCCAAAAATCACGTAGATAAGTGGAAGATAGATGAACCTGTGACAACACAATCCCTTCCAATAAGATCCCAACAGCAAAAAATCACGTGTGAAGGGATAGGACTAAAGAGGACAATCGTACCAATGTGGAAGTAATGAGGGAAAAGGTATCCCCCCAAAACCCCTCAGGAAATCGGTGGAGTGCCTTAAAAAGGAGACACATCATGGACCAGTAACATAGGATAGCTGTAAGGGTAAGATGTGCATGGCATTAATGGATAGGATTTTCAGGGTCAGCCCCACACCCAGGCAAACACGACTCCAACTGCTAAGAGGTGAGAAAGGATTATTCATCCTGATAAGCCAAAGCATAATGATAAAAAGCCTGTGGAGGGCAAGGCATGCTAGCACCTGCTCTCAACTGAGAAACGAAATGCTTAGCATGAGCCCTGATGTCAGAAGAAGGAGGGAAAACAAGGTACTCTAAGAAGGGGTTTTATGTAACATGGAAGAAACAGGATCATATGAAATGAGGGAAATGAATTAAATGGAACATACCTGAGAAATCATATCCAAAATGGCTGAGTTAGGCCTAGCAGATTCCACAGGGGAGACTTGGGAAGGCACAGCATAGTTAGATCTAGGAAAAAGGATGTCAAAATTCTCCTTGTCATGAACAAGTTCAGAAGATTCAGGAGGAAGTCGAAACATTATCGGGAGAAGAAGGTTGACTCATATAATGATCAATTTCCCAACGAATGATAGCCAAGAAATCCTCAGTCGAGACCTCTGACCTGAAGCCTGTGTAAAGGTGCTGGAAGTAGGTGGAAGAATATAGAAGTTGTGAAACAAACTTCACATTTCATCATAAAGGGTGAAGAATTCAAAAAATAAAAAATAAACAAAGATAAGTTATCATGGCAAAAAACTACAGAAAAAACTGTAGCAAAAGAATAATTAAATTGAAACACTTCTTTGCAGAAAAAAAAATCAACACATGAAGAGAACACAATTGAAAAACATCTGCACTACATCACTGCCTAATGAGAAGTGATAGTTCAGTAGAATCAAATAGAGTCACATGTGTTGGAAGGGTGTCACACTCATATTGGCGGAGGGTTGTCACATGATGAGTTACGTGCAAGATGCAGTGAACCAAGATGATCTTGGAGTATGTGGGAGCTCAAGGCTTGTGACATATGATAAAAATTTTTGCATATAGAAGGCAGCACTGAACAAGAACAACTATACATGTGAGAGGAAGTAAGATACCATATCAGAACTACAGTTAGGGTCGACAGACTCAGCACAATCTACCAAGGACACACATTTAGTTCGTCATGCCTTCTGTCCACTATATTATGACTATTCATATAGTCCTCAAGCCAACTGCGCTTAATAATTGCTCTTATGCTATTCAATTGTTTCCCTTTGTCCATGTTAATGATGACAAAGTAGACCCACTAGCATATGAAATCAGGCATGCCTAGTATAAGTTTAAGTTTTGTTCACATTAATATATTTTTGATTGTTTTCTAATAGTGATAATCTTATATTAGTGTATGAAGTTATATGATATAATATACTGAGAATCTAACTGTACTCTTTATGCATGCCAAGTTCTAAATGCTTATGAGGCTGATATAATGAGCTACATGAAATTATGTATCTGTGCTGTTTCTAAATGTATACAACAACATGGTGGCTACCATAGTGCTGAAATTTTTAAAAATGAAAAAAATAAAGTACTTAGATATTATAAAAGCAAGTCTTTCAAAGTTCAGTTTCTAAATTTTTTTCATTGGTAAAGTCAAAGAAATGATGAATATATGAGAAAATCTGTATACCCTGTTAAATGCTCTTCAAGATACACTGGTTGTAAATTCAACATGAGCTAACACATAGGTGTAGGGGTTTCATTTCGACTGGGGGAGGGCAAGCAAGTTTTGCCCGAAAATATAAAACTGACTTTAAAATCATGTACTACAGGGTTTAAAGTCACTTGAAAAAATGGTTCCAATGACTTCCATGCAGAACCATATGGTGCTAAAGGGTTAAAGGGTGCAAGTGAAAATGTCACATGTGGATAACATATTTTCTGAAAAGGCATAATCAATTTGCAAGTAAAAGTTATAGATATGTATAGAGCTTTTGCCTGAATATTTTGAGTTATTTTTGCCCAAAAAAACTATTAAAGCCAGAATTTGAGGGGCAATTGCCCCCCTTGACTCCTATGCCTATGAGCTAACATAGGACTCACTAACCCATTAAAAATGCCATAATGTATTTTCCAATTAACACAGAGACTCAATTCTGAGAGATATGGATCGTAATTTTTTGTGTTTTATACGTAATCATAAGTTACCTTGAGATTTTAAAAATTTATAATTTTTTTAAGTCCCTACTATGGTGATACAAAATACAACTGTAGTGATAAAAATTCAACTTTAGTGACAAACTACAACTAACCCAATTCTGATTTACGACATAAATAAAACTGATGAAAAATTACACTCCACCAAATTGATCCAGTTCATACTGTACAGTTGTTGTCATATAATTTGTTAATATAAACAGATTTCAACTGGCCTGCAGGCCCTTGGTATTGGGCAAAAAGCCTCATTGACACTGGATATAGCAGATATAGTGTGGTTGATACATTACTATACACTCTTTTTTACTTTCACTCATAAGTTCTTCTTAGTAATCTATCTCAAAAATTAAATGCTGTCATTGAACCTTAAAACATTCTGATAGGCTATTTCACTGAACAAAGTATAGTGTTTTCTAAAATCAAAATTTCAGCACTTTCTTTCTGTACACAAAAAATATTTTAACAATACTTCATAACTAGCTCTTGAAATTGAAGCTAACACACATTTACTTCCATAGAAATATTTCTTTAAGCGATATACCTCACAATATATCCTGGTTAGATTGGCACTACTTTTATTTATACCCTCTCACTTGCTTCAAATTATGTATTTTATTTCATGTCATGAAACCTTACACAATGTATTCCACTTCACTTACATGTAGAGTTAACAAACATTATTTACTCTTTGGAATAATGATTACTGTACCTCATGAGCAGGAACTTCATACCAAAGAATATAACTGTGAATTTGAATGTCAGCTATTTTCATGGTTTTAGTTAGATCAAGAGTAAAATGTCTAAAACTTCATGTTGCTGGCTGTTATAAGAACTATGCAGATTTATAAAGTGACCTAGGTAATCTAATAAGTTCGGTGAATAAATGGCATATGATTTTTAATTATAATAAATGCAGGATAATTCATGTAGTTAAAATATAAGTATAATTTTATTTCATTTTTTGAATAGGGTGATCAGCCTTTGAAATTGGTTGTTTTCAGATGTCGTGGATGCAGTACATTTAAAGAGGTTTAAAGGAAGGCTTGATACATACTTAAATTATAAGGATCAATTTGAAGTTTTTTTCTTTTTCAAAGTTTAGTGGATGGGACAGCCTTGATGGACCAACACTGGCAACAGGCCCCTTATTGTCTCCTTAGGTGAGCTTTCATTTTCAGTTTAATTGTTATCACATTATACTAAATGTGTGTATAATGGCAATTAGATTTATATCCAATACATCACTAACAAAGTCACGGTACTTTATCAACCTCACGCACACTTGAAATAGGTTTATTAGTTATATATTATTATCTGATATAAATCTAAAAATTGAGTTTAGATCCCGACACTTTGTAAAAAAGGAAATATAAAATGGGTAAATTGTTTCATTTGATCAGTTAATACGTGAAATTTCTTTATAAGTAGCACTTTTCTAATCAATACTAAGTAATAATAACATTGTTAGTAATAATGATGTAATAGTATTAATAGATCTAGTCTATCGCGTACATTGATTATTATCCATAGTTTATGCATCAGATCTAAATACTATGGAAATTCTTACAAGTATTAGTACTACTACCACCGTGCCTAGCATTATTTGTAGACATAAGTTGTAGCAACCCAAGAATCACCTGATTCGAAAAATTGAAGTTCTTTTGTTTTAGCAGCGTCTTATTCAAGTTATTGTACTAAAAATGTAACGAGCCACAAACAGATTAAAATATTAAGTCATGAGAAGACCAAATATCAAAAAATCACATGTTAAAAATAATTCAAAATTCTAATACAATAGATTTGACGGAAAGCATAATTTAAATTAAAGTTACCATATTACAATATCGTTGCTAGCCTCTGTATAAATGCCCTCTGTGAAGTAAATTTTTTTATCTCCCGATCAAGTTTAAATAGTAAATATGTGAAATATTATTCATAGACACAATGAAAAATAAATTTAATGCCGTTATTATTTTAATAACAACTGACACGCTTGGAAATGTCGAAAGTATTATCATAATTATTTCTATTTAATTAAATTGAATTTTACAGATACTTTACTCAAAATTGATATTATAAATAATATATTTTAATATTGATATTTGTACTGTTTTTGGGATGAGGAAATTTTTAAACATCACATGATGAGCGCATATCTTAGTGACTTGAATTTGCTAGAATGTTTTGGAAACGATTTCAAAAATATTTTTAAAACAAGGTTAGGCGAGACTAGAATTTTTGAACTAATAGATTATATCATAATAAGGAAGCAGATAATTAACAGTATTCACTGTAAACTATTGGGCCACTTTAATTAAACAGTGGGATTTGACCGCTACTGTCATAAAGCACCACTGTACTCTAGTATCCACTGTCTCCTACGTTAACCTCTCGCCAATGCTCTATTGAGAGTAGAGCAGGTTGTTGATTTATTAATGCATTTGTTACAGTGGTTGGTTGATTATCAAGTTACTGAGTTTGTTAGTCGGTTTGTCAGCTACATATATTTGCCTCAGATAAGGGCAAGGGTGTCCGCAAGAAGGAGGGGGGCAATGGGGCACTTTCCCACCTGAAAAATGAGAAACATAATTCTTTCTTTATTCATTCAGCAAATGTATATGGATTTACTTTTGTTTTATTTACTTTACAATTTTACACTACTTATTACACTTTATTTTCAATTCTAATAAGAATCTCCAGGTTTGTCAGCAGCTTTACGTGAAATATCTAGATACCTGCTCTGTAACCAATATTGATAAACGCGCTACCTCGGCGGCTTCTTTAATATTGGACATGGCAATACTCACTCAGGTCATCAGAGAGACCAACGATCTTGCCGACATCCCCTGAGCCCTGACACAATGTAATCAGGATCAACCTGTTGCCACCTGCCGGCAATACCGGTAGCAGGATATCTTGCAGACACCCAATGAGACAGCGTGGTCGGCGTCAATCTGCTGCCGGTATCATGCACAGAAAAGTTTCAGCGTCATAAGCGCCAACACGACAACGTTGTGTCATAGGTCAGGTCATATGTAATAGGCCTGTTTTCAGCAAGTTACTTCAGTTTTGACTTTTGGGAGAGACATCATACTAAGAAGCTGTGAATTTACTTTGTTGGAAGACATCAGATCATAAGGTAAGAAACACTCAAGTTAATTCTGTAAAAAGCATTAAGCTTTTCAAGACGATGTTTTTCGTTATGATTATGTCCAGAGGCGTATTTTAAACATCAAACTACTTTATTCATATACGCAGTTGTTTTATATAAGGTGAAATTATCATATAAGGTTAAAAACCTAAAAGAGCAAACCAAAATTTACTATTATGGAGTATATATAGCTGCAAGTCTGCAGTATGGCTTAAACTAACCTCAGAAATATTAAACCCATCAAATCTGACTGTGGGAGCTTGCCTATTCTCTTGACTATAATAATAAAACTTTGAAGGTGGCTCCAACTTCCTTTGATTTTGACTTTGCCCCCCCTCCACCTGGAAAATTTTCTGCGCATGCCCATGGATAAGGAATTCATTATTTAAAGAAACCAATCAAAAGTCAACATATTCATTGATGGGAAATCTTTTAATTGACACTGGTTCTACAGTTACAGTTAATGCTTACTTCATCTCAAAGGAAGTTACCTCCATGAATCATAACTAAAAATCAACTCAGTAAAAATACTAGCGGCTGATCAAAGTAGTGCTACGTATTAGAATTTCGAAAGGTCTGAAGTTGAGTTAAATGATACTTTAAATTTAGGAGTTAAATTGTACTTTGGATTTAGCAGTTAAGTAAAAGTCGATATATTGTCAGTTTATGATATTTGCCAACAAGATTGATACACACAATTTTCTTTCTTAACACAACTATGTTTTAATATACAAACAACAATACAGTTTACAATAACAATTATTACAAATAGTGATCATACACAATGATTTATAAACAAAAGTTTCATAAACTTAATAACAATATAACTAACTTCTTTCTAGTCTGGAACTTCTTATCGAGGATTCACTATGAACGAGTTAATTACGAGTTGATGTAGGCACAATTCGCTTAACGGGGAGTTAGCTAGCTTTGCCCTTTGTTATTCACCAGCCACACACGCCGCGTTTTTCCACGATGAAGTTATATAATGTTTTCGTAAAAATACTAATGTCCGATGAGAATCCACTGAAGTTAAATGATGTAAAATGCTCGAACTTTGTAAATGTTCCTGGTTAAATATCTGAAGTTTTCCGATTAATAAGCGCTAATCACAATTATAGTTTTAGCTTCCGAAGTTTATAGCACATTAACTATGGCAAACTAATAATAGATACTTCCATTTTAGGTGCATCGGGTTGGTTATATTTATAGGCGTGTTGAGAGTTTCTAGAAAATTCATATTACGTAACAATACAAAGCTACATTAAGCATTTATGCACATACATATATTGCTGATCTTACACTCGAGAATCTTCTACAACTTTAGAGAATAGGCGGGAGTTTCGTAATACATATTTAAAACTATAAGCTATGCATGTTTCTAAATATAAATTTAATCTAAACAAACGTTTATATTAAAATAAGTATATAATAAATCCGTCACAGAAACTACCTCCATGGAACACAACTAAAATTCAACCCAGTAATAAGTCTAGATAATTAACAATACTATACTTATGCCATTACTCATAAATGTTAAAATGCATGATTTCATAGTTGGGTATTCTTACGCTAGCGACATTTTCGGCAATAATCTCAGTAATACCTCACAAGGTTTATTTAACTTGGTCTGGTAATGAAAGATGGGAAATTACCCGTAGAGATGAAGTAATGGGATGGATTGATGCGAACTGCAAATGGTCATAAATTTTAGAAAGGAGAAGTTGGAAGCCAGCCTAATGTGGAAAGCTCCACTACACAACATTATGCGACTGTTACGACAGCGGAAGTCACGTGACGCTGGTAACTCGTAATGAGCTCTAGAAAGATCGGGGAACATCACGAATAATCCAGTATTTGCTAGGGCCCTCTATTCTTGTATATAAGTGCGCCAGACAATGAATTAGGATTGAATAGCGGACAGAAAGATTGAAGATATAGACGGACAATTGAGTCAAGAGCGGTAGTAAGTAACGTGCGTGAATCGTTCGTTGAGAATTATAGCGTGTGTTTAAGTGACTGTGGAAATTAAGTGT
>NW_013667368.1:193202-196540 GCF_000517525.1 Limulus polyphemus | reverse complement strand
ATTGAAGTTTTCTCGGGAAGAATTTCTACCAGAAATTATCAAACGAGCAGAGACATAACACGACATTATACTACCCCCAAACAATTTTGTAGTCTATGACCTGGAAAATCGTATTCACTACAGAACCATTACGCCACCAGAGGCCGGCCTTCCAGTGATAGAAAGGAGTGAAGAGCAAATGAAACAGAGCAGAATACAAAAAGACATGTGGTAAAAGCCAAAGCTCAACCATCGGGATTATCTTTGGAAAAACATTGGCAGAAGAACAAATAAATAGTTAATTTTAGAAAATATTTCACCGGAAGTAAGTCGATCTACTGAACAGTTTGAGGTTCCTTTACAGAGTACCATAAGAGATGGAGCAACTAGTGGATTACCTTAATCATCTTTCTAAAGAGAACTACTTCAGTGATAAGAAGTATATGATGAAAAAGGACAAAGTTATCCCATTCTTGAGCCATAACCTATGGAAAAGAAAATAATCAAAAACGATTTTGTGACTGTACAGTTTAGGGACAATGAATGGCAAAGAAAGAAGATTTTGATTTTGATTTACGCGTTTAGTTGATGATTTAATTCTTATAATGTCTATAATTATGAATACTAATGTTGTTAATTGTCAAGAGTTATTTCATTAATAATTATGGAAGCTTAAGTTTAATGTACCATTTACAACCCAGGGATGGAGCAGTGTTTTAGCTATGATTAATTTAACTTCAACGTTGGAATTATTATTATTATCATATTTAGTATAGGGAGTTATCTCACGTGATGAGATCATGGCTTAAGATTTGGAATTTTCTTGAAAGTTTGGAAAACGATTTAAACAATATAAAGTGCGAGTTACACTAGAGCATTGTTGATTTTATTATTGAGTTAATAGGTTTGTTAGTCGGTTTGTCTGTTACTGTAAGCTAGTTAGTCAGTAATTTAGTTTCGGAAATTTTGAGTTTTTCAATAAATTATTAGAGATGTGAGAAAACACCATACGTACGAGAGAAAATTAGCAAGGAAATGACTATTTAACATTATCTATAGCTTTGTGAAAATTAGCTCAACGTATCAGCATAAAAGTAAAACTACAAGATGTAGAACTTGTAGTTGAATAAATAAAACTCTTTCGTTATTATAAATTGGATTTGGCATTCTTATTTTTCACCAAATAATCAAAAAGAAGATGCCCGACAACAGAAACCGTTACAACAGCATATTCTTTTTTCACTGACTAATTTAAAAGAGACAACCCAACAATAAAAATCATTACAACAGAAGAATGTGAAGTCCAAAACACTTAATCACGACAAAACCATTTTATTTTTTGACAACAAGTTATATGCTTTTGCATAATTAACAAGAGACCTAACATCGCAAATAAAACAGCATCTAAAGAGAAATCCCATTTGTTTTCCTATTTTTATATCTCTTGTACTTCCTTGCAAACTGTGACATTTCGAACCCGTGATCCGCCGATTGCGAGTCGAGTTCCCTAACCACCAAACCATGCCAGGCAATTTTTAAAGAAATAGACATAAAGAATATAAAAGTTTTAGAAAATCTGTGAAAAAATGAGTATTTGAAACCTTATACATTATTTTAAAATGTATTTTCTTCTATAAAACTTTCACAGCAGTTGAAAACCTCATTTTAAAGATCTTTCTGCGAATGAACATTACACTTGAGTTAAAGCATGACAGAGCCCAAGAAAAATAATAACAAGTTCTGATCAAAATACATATAATCTTTATACATATTGAAACTACTAAAATTGTGTTGTCTTAGCTTATAATGCTAAAAATTGGGTTTCGATACCTGCGATGGGCAGAGCACAGATATTTAATCTTCTTTTTTTTTTAAATGTTGCACATTATTATTAAACAAATAGTTTCACGCATAAGCATCATACTAAAATAGGACTTTCTTATTTTATTTTAGTTGTTTTTCATTACAAAATTCCATCGAAATGTTAACATAACCCATATCATTGGTTTAAATATAAAAAAAGAGTGAATCAGGTTTACATCTAAATATTTGTACTAAATGTTTTCAATTTTAAACATTGGCAGTCGCTTATATTTTTCTGTATTTGGTATTTTTCGTGTGTGAAAAAAGATTTATGTGTCGTGTACAGAAACATAAAGGAATACGAAAACAGTCTTTCCAAATAACTTGAGCTGTCTTATTAATTTCAGGTCCTGTGCTACTCTTGGAAATAATTATTTCATGTTTTATTTGCTCAGTGTCATAGCCATGATTAAATGCTGTTGTATCGACACTGACAAAAACTATAATTACTATAATTCTACTGTAGCAATATTCTGTGAAGAACGGTAAAGTCAGTTTTAGACCGAACACTTTTACAAACTTCTCATAAGCATTTTTTGAAGACGTCAGCTAGCACAAAATACCATTAGAACTGCATATGCTAGTCCTTGACAGTATGTGATCGAATGAGATTCCTGTGATTTCGATTTCTTTGTACATCTTTCTCGTAAAAAAAAAACAACAAAAAAACGTTCATATCGAGGTGTAGCTGGAAGCTTGACAACTTTTGGCTTCTGAGCCTTAATCAGATTCATATCCTAGTTTATTAACGGTATCACGAGATATACGCAGTTTCACTGCAACAAATTTTTTGGCTTGAAGGATTTTCTGTCGTAACCGTAACCTACACTTTGCGGATGGAGGCGTTACTCTTGTTTTTCACAGCCCGTTGTTCCCCTAAACGCTCTGCTGTATGAGATTTTTCGCTCCAATGGAGAACATTGATGGCTCCCTTGGCAAAGCATATATAAGGAGTTGAATTAAAATAGTGATCTCCTTTACTTATTCTGTGAACTCCTTTACATGCATCTCACCATGTCCCTAATTATCTGTATTTATAAATAGACCCCCAATTATCGCTCACAGATTTAGTTTGTAATTCATCAGTCAATTAAAACTAAAACTACCACCAATCACACCATTTGAATGTTAGTTATTTAAAGAGATACACACCTGTTATGTAATCCCATTTTCAAGGACTTTTTTTTTGCAGGAAAATGAGTTGATTTGTGACTAATACATTTCAGATCCACACTACCCTTATCATCTGCACGTGGTGAAAACTAAATATGGTGGGAAAAGCATTATGCACTCTATATATTCCCCTCTGAAGCAAAACTGAAGTAAAGGAGTTCACGCAATTTCATGTTCAATGATTTTTATTTTACCCTTTAAGTTATAACAACAAATGTCTTGTATGTTGTGTATAACGATATAATAAAATGACATAATTCGAGTATCTACACTAGATATATGCGTAAAGAAGAACACGTGTTTAAAAAAACTAATTTTATTAC
>NW_013667368.1:189322-192997 GCF_000517525.1 Limulus polyphemus | reverse complement strand
AAGGTACGACGTTGTGGTAGACTTGTAGTAGATGTTGAGTTGCAGTTTTGTGTTCTGTTTCTTTGGTGTAGTATTTTTGTAAATAATCACAATAAAGGTTTGAGTCATACTTACAATTTTTGTGTTTGTGTTATTGCTTTGAAATTAATTTATTCTGCTGGTGACATGCTACTTTTAATACCCCACCATTGTTTATTTCCTTGGTTTGCTGGAAAACTTAACACAGACTCAGCATATTATATATGTTTAGAAAGGTGCATTATTTAGTACTCAAGTAAAACATCATTAACCATCTAACAATGAGCGTAGGTCGTTCACCTCTATCTTTGAATCATGTGTTATTTATGTTTCATTCTTATGTTACTTCTTATTTTATTGTTTTCTTCATCTTAATCAGTTAATTAGAAAAGGACGACAGAGGTGTTACTAGGTGCTTATACGATTCGAAGCTCGGGCCCATAGGCACAGGAATTTTCGGTTTCAGTATCATATCGCTCATGATTTTCTGTTCTGATTTTTCAAGACACCAACTGGGGATTGAGGGCACTGTCAAATAGAATCGGGGAAAAGATGATTGGGAAACTTTAATTTCAGCGTGATCTGTTGATAATGTAATGTGTTGTACATTTTTATGTAATAAGAACATGAACGTAATATCTGCATTTTTCTACCAAACATCGCTGCGGGTATTAAAATTGCATTTTTTTAGAAAAATACGAATAGACTCGGGAAAAAATCCCTAAATATATCCATCGGAAAATACTTCATCGAGATATCCGTATATATATTGCAACCCGGTGGCTCAGCTGTAAGTCTGAAGATTTATAACTCTAAAAATCAGGCTTCGACATTCGTGGTGGACACAGTATAGATAGCCAATTATGTAGCGTTGTGGTTAATAACAAGAAAAAACAAAATATTATTGTTACATTTCACTAGTGGAACGTGTGCAGGTCGTGGTGTTTGCTGATGGAATTTACGAATGAAATGGAAATAACAAGTAAGCATTTTGTAAATATTACAACCTAACAGTATAACCCTGTTGAATGAATTTTATCATCAGACGCTCCTATTGACACTGGGTATATGTGGAGATGACAGTCGTGGACTGTGTAAAACAATGACTCCTATATTATTTGTTATTTTGGATCACAGTTGCAACTGGTATCAAAATTTAGGACAACGCTGAACGTAGACACGATTTTCATTTTGCTATATCATGCGAACTTTCTCTGAATTCTTTTTGATTACATGTATTTTCATACGGTATTCATGACGTGATTTCAACCGAAATTAACTATATAAAGTGCCTCGTCTACTAGGTGAGTAGTCTTAGAAAACTTAAAAACAAACTATCCAGTACAACATTTTAATATATATTTAGGTATTCTACATATTATAGAATAAAAGGTCATCATTAGTTTGGACAACAATCAGAGGTGTACGACTTTGCGTGACAAGAAAAAGGTTCGCCACTCCTATCCCTTCCAGATCCATTGCCACTCCTATCGCTACCAGATACACCTTGTCTGTTGAAGACAAGTATTCGCGTGTAATCGTATGGCCTTTTTTGTAGTACTTCCATAAATTTTCGATGATCTTATGATATTACCGCAGATCCCTTTGGTCCCTTGTTCCATATAACTAGGCAACTATCCTCTGCGATTTTCTTAGTTTGGTTAGGGGGTTGGACCCCCAGGATCCACCCTTACTTTAAGCACTGAATGCGTGCACTAATGTTTTGTGTCTTGTATCTATATTTTTTTAGATATCTAGAGATGTTAGGTACTTTCATTAGCAGAAGAATTACATCTAAGCTTAGAAAAACGTCGCTAAGAATTGCGCCTTTACTATCGAAATACTGGATCAACGTACTAGTAGTAAAATATAACACAGACGATGAAACTGTCCGCAGGAATAGTTACAAACAGAATGGGGTTTACACTGTATTTTGAAAAAAAAAAAGAATCACCAGGTGTCAGAAAATGGATATGTTATTATTTGGTGGTTTTATAGCGTCTTGTGAATCATGAATAATAAAGGCAATAATCAGCTATACAAGGAAAGGGGCTGACCGTGTAAGTTCGATCAGAAGTACAGGTGGGTGGTGTTACTCTCGAAAACCGCCCGCTGGAACAACAAGAGACTGGGATGAACAATCTATAAATTAAAGGCGGAACCCTATTCAAATACAAGCTTAGTGATGCCTGTTTATTATATACTTTGCTAATGTGATATTCTCAATACAACGAGTAAGAAACAAGGCATACAGTTTCATTTAGTTAACATCTATACATTAATTAGTGTGGAAGGGTCTGTATAAAAATGACGTCTATCTAATGTTTTAAATTAGGTATATAATTATGTAGATTCAAAAAGCCATAATATGATATCAAGTATACTTGTTATTAAGTATGAACGCTTCTGGCTGCTGGTCACGCGTGAAATGCGGGTTTTGTCTTGGAAACCAAACCAACTCTGTAGAGTCATAGGGATTGAATGTTATTAAAATTAATTGACACGACCCTTTATTTATGATATAGTTTTACTGAGATTAAAGGTACTTGCACTTCCAAGTTATAAGTTGCATTTATTTCAATGAACCATAATAATAATAATAACAAGAATATCCATCATGTGTCTATAAATATCCCGAAAAATATTTACGCCGAAACATTACTTTTCCAGAATCATTTGAGCAGCGTATTGTTTTTTGTTTGTTTAATTTCGAGCAAAGATGCTCGAGGGCTATTTGTGCCAGCCTTTCCTAATTTGCAAGAGAAAGACTAGAGGAAAGGCGATTAGTTAACATCATCCACCGCCAACTCTTGGGATACTCTACTCGAATAGCGCGATTGACTGTAACGTTATAGCGCCTGCCATGGCTGAATGGGCGAGCATGTTTGGGGATGAGATTCGAACCCACAAGAAGAAGATTGGTAGTCGAGCATCCTAACTACTACTTAATGCCAGGTCGTAGTTGTAGTCCAAACATACTAGTTTTGAATAAAATTAAACAAAAAGCTTTATGGATAAGAATTTAAATCATAAAATACCCTACATGGTTAGAGTTAAGTAAATAATATTAAGTGGCTATAGTGTGAAAAAAAATCGCAAAGGGCAAAATAATCGAAATAACAGTTACCACGATAAGTTTTAATATGTTCATTTTACTCATTAACATATAAATAAATCAACATTAACAACAACATTGCCCCATCAATGGTACTGTGTTATGTCTGCGGACTTACAACGCTAGAAACCGGATTTTAATACCCGTGGTTGGCAGAGCACAGATAACCCATTGTGTTGCTTTGTGTTTAACTACAAACAAACAACAACAATATTATTCTTAAATAGTTAATAGGACAAACAAGTATGCTGGCCAATAAAAAACAACAACAGTGTTTGAATATAATTAAACATCTTATTTTGTTACAGATTTTACGGTAGGAATTTGTTTGTAGTTAAGCATAAAGCTGCACAATGGGCTATCTGTGCTCTGACCGCCACGGGTATCGAAACCCCGTTTCTAGCATTGTAAGTCCGAAGACATACCGCTGTGCCACTGGGGGGTTATAGTAAGAAAGAATATTTTTAAAATCAGATACGACACTTCTATCTCTTGGTGCGATCATTTTCAAGTGTCCCCCAGTGGCACAGCGGTATGTCTTC
>NW_013667368.1:182300-188839 GCF_000517525.1 Limulus polyphemus | reverse complement strand
TACCCGTGGTGGGCAGAGCACAGATAGCCCTTGTGTAGCTTTGTGCATAATTAAAAAACAAACAAACATTCTCAAGCACACAGGTTTTAACGGTAAAAACTGTGCACCTGTTTTAAAAAATATTCTTCCTTACTGCAAAAGCTGAAACTTGTAGTGAAATAAATCTTATAATCAATAAGTAAACTCAGAACAAAACTATTAAAATTAACATAGGATACAAAAATAATGCACTATTTATATATATATATATATATAATGTGAGTTAATACTAAAGGGAAACATAAGAAAAGATACATCAGAAAGAAAGGTGAATGAACTAGATCTATGAAGTAGAATGATTTGAAAAACAACAACCACTACAACAAAAAAAAAGAATACTAAGTAATTTATCATTTAGGCCTTACTGCGTTTCTTTGTTAATGCTTGTTTTGTGAATGTCGAAGAGCTGAGTAACAAGAATTTGAAACAAAGAAGCTATACGAGCAGTAACGGTAAGTAAAAGAGCAGAAACTGTGGCTGTTTAGTCTTTGTCCTGTTTACCATGATTCAGTATGAACAACGCTACTAAAGGCAGCCATATTGAATAATCGTAGGCTGAACCAAGCATACCTTACCTTGGTTAACTTTATTCATATCTAAGTCAAAGATTCTATATCACTAAGACGATCGTCCTTCCTATCTGTACAAATTTTATGGAATTTTAGTTTCGCTATCTAACGGATGATGTGATAGTACTTGCGCTATCTACCTAACAGTAAACTTTATGACATGTTCAGAAACTCATAACATATAATTACCTCCGCCACCGAAGGTACATGGAGGTTATGTTTTCACTCCTCTGTGTGCGTGTTTGTCAGCAAGAATTTTCGAAAACGGCTGAATGGATTTGGAAGAAAACTAATATACATTTGGACTATGATTCAGCTTAGAAGTGATTCGTTTTTGAAGAGTAAAGGTTGAAGATTAAGGTCACGAATATCCAAAAAAATCCGTATCTGTTAACATGGGGACCGATTTTTCACATTATTTTTGTTCTATAACTCAGTCAAATATGATCGGATTTTAATGAAACTTGGTGAACATGTGTAGAATATTATTCCTCATTGTCCTGACAAAACTGGTCGGTGCCCGTTTATAACGACGAAAATACGGACACGTTTTCGTATTTTTTTAGAACCGAATATGATCAACACTGTGTGGAGAAGGTTTGCAATCTACTGAGTGCCCTCTAGTTAGTTTTTCATTCGTTTTGATATGAGATAATTCCAACTGCTGAAATAATCTGATATTTCTTTTATTTTTACGCTTTTATGTGTATTAATTAAAATAGATGGCCACGTGTAATGATAAACGTTTTAAGTAGTTTTTGTATCATAACATAAATCCCTTTGATAGCTTGAAGACTGAACATGAAACAGGAGGAAAAAACACATCAAGTATTATTCCATATTAAACAGACATACTTATCAACATGTTTTTCAATCACTCAAACACAACATTAAACTTACGAATACAAACAATTGATTCAATGGAAAAAATTGTTGATACTCAAGATTAACTGCACAATGAATATTTCATATGATACAATAATTGATAATTACAGTGATAATTACAAATGTTGTAACTTAAAACTCTTACAATTTCATTTTTTGTAACTAAACCAGCTTTCAAAGCAGAAAATTTAGATCTTTTTAAAGCATAGTGCAACCCGATCTTCATGTAGAGAGAGTGGCTAGCGTGATAACTCATTTTTCTGCTCTACAGTTGGTTAGTTTTTGTTTCTTTTTTTACCCTCCTCACGAGAACGAAACGACATTGATATTAAAACTCTTGGGAAGACTACTTTCATAATTATATTCCTTGTATTTGTCGATAACACATATTTTACGATAATTAAATTAAATTCAGAAACCACGTGGTGAATTGCTAAGAAGTAAACTATATGGGAAAATTCAAGATATGTAACAAATGTAACAGTTACAACAAGTGTTGCAAAAGACAATTAGCACATGAATCAAAACTGGGAATGATGACAATCAGATTGGTATCCTCTTTTCGTATAAGTAGCAAGCATATTATACGTGTAACTATGCAGAGGCTCGTTACACAGCAACTTGTATAAGCAACAGTCAGCAACAACAGCACATGTGTTTTATTCAACATTGATCTTGAGTTTGTAAAGAAAAACAACCATTTCAAACTAGCTGACGAACACTTTTGAGTTTTCAAAACAATCAGACAATGATTTGAAACCAAGATAGAACCTTGAGTTTGAAAAAGAAACAATCATTTCAAGTCAAGAAAAACGAACAAACAATCTTTTCAAACCAACGTGGAACCTTGAGTTTTAAAAACAAACAATATTTTCAAACCAAGATGGGGCCTCGTGTTTGTAAAACAAACAAACAATAATTTCAAACCAAGCTGGAATTTCGAGTTTGCAAAACAAACAAACAACCTTTTCAAACCAAGATGGAACCTAGAGTTTGTAAAACAAGAAAACAATAATTTAAAACCAAGAAGGAACCCCGAGTTTGCAAAACAAACAAACAATCATTTCAAACTAAGATGGAACCTCGAATTTGCAAAACAAACGGTCATTTCAAACCAAGTTGGGATGTTGAGTTTGCAAAACAAACAAACAATAATTTCAAATCAAGATGAAAGCCTTGAGTTTGCAAAACAAATAAATAATTATTTCAAAACAAGAAGGAATTTCGAGTTTGCAAAACAAACAAACAATCATTTCAAACGGAGATGGAACCCTGAGTTTAAAAAAACAACAACAATCGATTACTTCAAACCAAGATGAAACATCGAGTTTGCAAAACAAATAAATAATCATTTCAAAACAAGAAGGAATTTCGAGTTTGCAAAACAAACAAACAATCATTTCAAACGGAGATGGAACCCTGAGTTTAAAAAACAACAACAATCGATTACTTCAAACCAAGATGAAACATCGAGTTTGCAAAACAAATAAATAATCATTTCTAACCACAGCTGACAAGAAAGAGAGTGAAAGTATTCCCATCTTAGCTACTTTATTTTATCAGTGCAGTAATTTATTTTATTCTATAGTGTCTGTTTTCAATATTCTAAGTAGTAGCTCGCGTGCTCTAGGATTTTCGATCACCTCTGGGGCTTACGTGTACCCGCGGCTGAAAAGCAATGGTATAGACCAGTGTTTCCAAAAGTGTGAGCTGCGGCTCCAATACGGTCCGTGAAGCTTTTTCTGGGGGCCTGCCGAAAAATGGGCCGAAAACAAAGATGCTGAATCAATTCTAATGCTAAATAAAAAATAAGCCGATAAAACATACGTTGAAATAATTAAATAATACAATATGTCGAAAGAAGATGTAATTAGTTTTACTACGCCACTGTTTTTCAATCAGCATGCTAAAGTAGTGTGGAGGGGAACATTTTAAAATCACATCTTAAGGCATTTTTATATGTCGGGAGTGAGGGCAAGGAGCCTCAGATTGAAAGAGTTTGGGAACCACTGGTATAGACGATGGACATATAGTCAGTTCGCGAACATTTCTACTACTTGTCCAATCATCTCGACACAGAAACTGAAATGGAGGAAAGATAGAAGGGGTTTAACTGCATGAAAAGAAAATGTCCCGGGAGGTGCCAGGAAGAAATGATAAAAAAAGTGAGTCTCCCGTGAGACAAGGGAGACTGGACAGGTATTGTTATAGATGTACAAGTTGTGTATGAACTGCTAACTGTGTGTGTTTTGTATTAATTGTCAGTTGCATATATTGAGCATATACCGAAGTCTATGTATGGTATTAACCGTCATTTGTACGTTCTTCGTATAAACGTCAGCTGTATATATATAGACATATAATACAGTGTATTAACCGTAAGTTAAACCCACAATATGCAGATGTTGATATGGTGTATTAATAATTAACCACCAGTTTTTTGTTCTGTGCATGAACTGTCGGTTGTCAGTGACATGTTTTAATTTTCAGTGTCTGTGCAGTGTAGTTACTAGGGGTGCATATCTCATCATAGTACTCGATACGATACGTATATAGATACAGAACTTTTACCAATGGTTTGTTACAAAGTTTGACAGTCTTGTCTGTTATTTATTATATATATATTACTAACATTGTCTTATTTAAGTACTTCACACTTTACAGTGGTTTTTACAATTTCTCAGGTTTGATCAACTAAATGGCAGTTGGCAAGATAAATAATAAAAAAAAGTTAATATCTGTCTATCTATTTTGTTATTGTTAATTTATGTTACTTTGCATGTAAAGTTTTTGATAAAAGAAATGAAGACAACATGTAATACTCAATACTCATCTTCCTTTATTGAATCATTAATTCTAACAAAAATACTTTATTAGAAATTCTGTTATTTTTCTGTACGAAATACTTGTAATGTTTACTAAAAGCTTGATAAATGTCGTGAAGATACATAAATCGTATCGGACGATGTATCGATACAATCGTGTCACGGCTTCACGATACGGTACGAGTATCGTATCGCTGAATCGTTACACCTTTAGTAGATCCCATCAGATGTGTAAGGTTTATTAGCCATCAGTTCTCTGTGCTGTGTATTAACCACTAATTCTAAATATTCTACATCTAGTTTATCATGTCCTCGTAGCTTATGTAGTGTTCAGTTATTAATTGTCTGTCCTATGTATTAACTTAGTTGTTTATGCTATGTTACACCTTTAGTAGATACCATCAGATGTGTAAGGTTTATTAGCCATCAGTTCTCTGTGCCGTGTATTAACCACTAATTCTAAATATTCTACATCTAGTTTATCATGTCCTCGTAGCTTATGTAGTGTTCAGTTATTAATTGTCTGTTCTATGTATTAACTTAGTTGTTCATGCTATGTATTAACCGTCATTTGCCTAAGCTGTGTATTAACACTTGGTTGTTTGTGCTGTGTATTAACCGTCAGTTGCTTATGCAGTATTCAGTCGTTAGTCGTCGTCTTCTGTATTAACCGCCACTTGTTTATATTGTATATTAACCGTCAGTTGTCTGTGCTGTGTATTCTGCTGTGCCTGTGATGTGTATTACCTGGTAATCAGGATTCTCAATAACACGAACACATAAAATAATGAATGTATCCTGAAGAACAGTGTCAAAAGCAGAAAGGACGGAAGAGTTGATGAAACTACCCAGAGGCCCTCAAGAGTATAAGGGGCTTCTAAAGTTAGATAGCCCCCTAAAAAGGGTAACTATGTAAAAAAATAGGAAAACACGATTTTATGAATGATAAATTTGATGACATAGATAAGCAAGGCCAGTGAGCATAATGCGACATTTATAGTATTTACTGTTATAACTTGCTAAAACTGTGTGTACCATTTGAAATTTGATCATGAAATTCCTTTTTTTTACAATTTACTGGTCATTAACAAAGAAAAACGGAAATTACAATTTTATTTTGCTATTATTTAATTCTTCAATGACATACATTTATATCATTTCAGCTGAAATTTCATCATTCCCTGTGTTTGTGCCATTCATCTTACCCATTGCCCCCTCTTTACTGGGCCAATGTAAAATATTTACGTTAACTCGGAAATTTTAACGTTTAAAACACGTCAAAATGATTTCTATATGATTTGATTATCTTATCAAAAATTGTAATTTTGATTTCAGTTTTTTATTGTTTTGCTTTCATTGAGATTTATATTTTGATTATAATTTGTAACACATAAAATAATCGGGGTGTAAAATTTAGTTTTTGACATTGTGAGTTGTGTTGTGGTGCATAGTTTTAAAAATTAATTAAAACAAATTCTAAACATGTACAAATTTAAAAAATAAGATTGCTAGTTGTACTAAAATTGAGTGAATTTATACATAAAATCTTTGTTTGTTTGGAATTAAGCACAAAGCTACACAATGGGCTATCTGTGCTCTGCCCACCATGGGTATCGAAACTCGGTTTCTAGCGTTGTAAGTCCGCATACATACCGCTGTGCCACTGGGGGGGGGGGGCACGTGAAATCTATGCCGTATATTTGCCTTTTGTCTACCACTAGATAAAGTACCCGGTTTCGCTGGTTGACTGTGGTTGTGTGTGTGTGTATTTTGAACCTATTTTAGATTTTCAAAGATTGTTTTTTCCCAGAAACCTATAGAAGTCATCAATTGTATTGTGTAATAAAACACTCTTTGCTGCAAGTTAGGAATTATTTATTTGCATCTTAATACTTTAGCATTGCACTGAGAATTTCAAATCACATTATATATACATTTTTTCTTCACGTTGTTTGTTGTCGTTTCCCAAATTTAGTTCAACTCAGCTTTTTATAATTCTCAGACTTGTATTTTTCTTCCCATGTTTGTGTTTGAATTTGTTTCATGCACCAATATCCCTTAATTGTTTGTTTGATGCAATTTCCCAAACTTGTTTGTTTGTTTGAAGTTAAGCACAAAGCTACACAATGGGTTATCTTTGTTCTGCCCTCCTTGGGTATCGAAACCCGGTTTCTAGCATTGTAAGTCCGCAGACATACCGCTGTGCCACGGGTGGGGCTTC